>NC_087202.1:1726180-1751180 GCF_015104395.2 Macrobrachium nipponense | reverse complement strand
AAATCGTCTTTTCTATATTCTCATGGAATATAGAACAGCGAGGTAGTGAGGGCTAACTTCTCTTTAACTATGTTAAGTCTATTAGGATCTGGAAGTTTTATCTAATTAACGAAACCTTAAAAGACAGTAGTTGTTTTATCATACCGTTTCTACAGATAGGAAGCTAACGTGTGTTGTCAGTAGAGGAAAAGACCCCATATAGACTCCACTTTTCTAGCCCCGCCCCCCACCCCCCACCCCCCCAAGGGCGTGGCTACCCCACCCCCCCTCCCCCCTCCTGATAGGCTCATGTACGTACGTGAGGCCTAAAAAGGGGCGGGGCAACCGCCAAAACCACCAAAAGGGGCGTGGCCACCCCGACCCCATATAGACTCCACTTATCTGGGGGTGGCCACCCTGACCCCATATAGACTCCACTAGGGGGGGTCTGGGGGGGGGGGGGGGCGTGGCCACCCCTGACCCCCAAATTGACTCCATTTGTATTATAAGCTCATGTACGTACATGAGCTCATAATTGACTCCATTTGTATGATAAGTTCATGTACGTACATGAGCTCATGATTGGACTCCATTTGTCTAACAAGCTCATGTACGTACATGAGCTCATAATAGGGGGGTGTGGGCCTCCCCTAACCCAAATCGACTCCACTTTTCTACCCCTGTGACGTCACGTAACTCTAAGGGAATAAAACCATTCTTTCAACCCGTCACTCTAAATTGACTCCACCTTTCCTACCCCCTGTGACGTCACGTAACTCTACGGGAATAAAAACCCACAACGTTTCAAGCCCTCACCCCAAATTGACTCCACCTTTCCTACCCCCTGTGACGTCAACGTAACTCTCTCGTAGTAGCCATCTTGCTTGATGAGACGTTCCCGCGTGAAATCAGATTAATCAACAGATATCACAAGTTTAACATACGACTAGAATTTGAGAAATATCTAGAAGTGTTCGTGAACTATCGGTGATAAGATTAGTGTGAAAATAGTAGGATAAAGCGTCTTCTAAGTTAGTTTATCAAGTGTAATACTGTAAATCAGAACAAGATGGCAGTAAGTTCCAACTGCGGGAAGAGATGGCGTAATTTAGCGTGTTAGCAGATTCGCAATACGATGAGGTAGCAGGAAGGGAACTGGCATTTCTCATCTATGAAATCAGCAACAGTCCTAACCAAAAAGATACAAAAGCATTCATAGATAATATTAGAAGGATATAATCTTCAAACTGGAACAAATCTAATGAAAACATCTTGAAAATAATTGAAGAAGTTCCAAATAAAATCCAAGTGGTCAAGAGACTCATAAAGAAAATATACATAAACCAACATATTCCGACAAAGAAAATGAATAAGGTGAATCTTGTGAATATCCTAATTGACGCATTAGGAAAAAGAATGCCAAAAGCATGCAAACTGTGTAAGGTTTGGTATAGCATAGTCAATCCACAAAACCTAATCAGAAAATGTGCTGCATGCAACATTCCGACCCATCCACAGTGTGCTGAGGTAATACAAGATATGAGAAAAGATACAAGAATTTTTTTGTTCAACATGTCTATCATGGATAGACAATGTTATTAAATCAAGATTGAATGTACAAATAGTTGAGGATGAAGAAGAAGAAGAAGAGGAGAAGAAGAAGAAGAAGAGAAGAAGAGGAAAACGGAAGAGAAGTAAACAAAAATGAAATGACAGAAAAAATAAGGAAAAACAAAGAACAGATAAAAGTATGGATGCAGAGATACTCATTGATACTACATATGAGGCAATAAAGCAGCATACCTACACGAGAAATAAATTACGATAATGGCAACAGCAAAAGCAAACAAATCCCGAAGAGGCTCTACCCAGATCTACACAATGACGGGAAAGAGGAAAAAATAGACAAGAAAGACAAAATCTGCAACCTTTTGAAAAGAGGGAATTGCAGATTTGGAGAAAGATGTTAGCTACAAACATCCCTAAGGTATGTCACAACTATGAAATATATGGTAAATGTGCATACCTAGATGGATATGGGGATGATTGCAGAGATCTGCTTCAAAAAATCCATGCAAAAACCTAAAAGAAGGAAAAGGATGTAAGTTCGACAAAAAATGCAAATATATGCACCCTGTAGCCATGAATCATAATCAAATAAGTAACCAACCAAGTAATAAAATCCAAAATAAGAAAGAAACAAATAAAGAGAGAAATCAAGAATATCAGGTAAAAGAGAAAAGCAAACCACCAATGAGATATGCAGAGATGTCAGCAAAAAATTTCAATGCATCAGCTCCAAAATTCTACTCAAGGGATAATAACTGTATTTATTATGCAAGAGGATATTCGCCAAGCAAACCGGAGAAAACTTGCAGATTCCAGACACAAAATGAATAATTATGATGAAGGAAGATCAAATATTATGGAAAAGTAAGATTTTTTAATGTCAGAATTTCTGGAAATGAAAAAAAGAACAACATACCAGAACAGGAAAGAGACATGGGAAAATCCTTATTACTACCAATATTAAATGAAGGAGAAAACACGCAAACCATCATAGTGAAGAATGCGCAGGGTTTAGTTACGAGTAACTCAAAAAGAAAAATAGAGTACTTAGAAGAACTAACCCAAATTGAAAAGAAAATAGATATAATGAATATAAGTGAAACTGGCATTCCCAAGAGACTGGGAATGATGATCAAATAAAAGGGTTCCAAACTTATAGATCAGATAGAAAAAATAGGAATCAAGGGGGAACCGCAATATATGGGAAAGACAAAAAACAAGGAAAAATATAAGAGAAATATAGTAACCTCAGAATGTGAACTAATAGCGGTAGAATTTGAATCTGAAAAATTAATGAAACATAGTAATATATAGACCTCCTAATACTAAAGAGTTTGACTTAATAATTGAAAAATTGGATGATATATGTAGAAATCACAAGGACTGGACTATTCTCTATCTGGTGACTTCAACTTTCCTTTCGTAGAATGGAAAGAACGAATAGGAGATTGTGGATGTACTTATACATATAAAAAAGAGAGTAATAGTAGTGCAGAAGATAAGAGGCAATTCGAAAAGCTATTAGATATGCTACTAGAATACAACATTCAACAAATAAATCACCTGCCAACAAGAAAAGAAAATACTTTAGACCTAGTATTTGTGAACGAGGTGAATTATGTTAAAGAAATAATAGTTTATAATGCGAGTATTTCAGACCATAATGTCATAGAATTAAGAGTTCATTCCAAAGCAAGTGAAAAACAGAGATAAGCAAGAAATGAAAAAGTGGGAAGGATATGGAAAATACAACTTCTACAGTAAAAATATAAAATGGTCAGAAATAATAAATGAAGAATTAAACAAAGATTGGGATAACATTTTCGTAAGCGATGACATAAGGGTAAATACGGAGATATTATATAAAATATTAGAGAAAATAGTGGATAAATATATACCGAAGAAGAAAAGTAAACATCATTCATGCATACCAAGAGACAGAAGGATCTTGTTCCAGAAAATCAGAAAGTGGAAAAAAGGTCTTGCAAAAGAAAAAAATGCATGGAAAGTTATAGAACTAAAAAGTAAGATAGAAAATGCAGAACAAAAGATTATACAATCAAAAGAAAATGAAAAAACGGGAATTGGAAGAAAAAACCTTATTAAATATCAAACAAAACCAAACTATTATACTCATATGCGAAGAAGATGAATAAAAGAAGAATAGAAATAGGCCCTCTGAGAATTGAAGGGAGATTAACGAATGAAAAAAAGGAAATTTGCAACATACTGGCAGAACGATATAAGAGAGAATTCACCCCTAGAATAGATAATGAAGATAATGATATAGAAGTAAGGGACGAAAATAGTGAATATCTAGCTGACATAGAAATTAATGAAGCTGATATTGTGCAGGCAATTAATGAAATTAAAAATGGAGCTGCTGCAGGGCCTGATGGAATCCCTGCTATTTTGTTAAAGAAAGTAGTTCATTCTATCGCAAAGCTCACTTGCAATATTATTAAGACAAAGTGTAGATACAGGCAAGATTTTATGATGAGCACAAATTAGCATATATTCACCCCTACTTTCAAAAGTGGATCAAGACTTGAGGCAAGTAATTATAGGCCTGTGAGTCTAACATCACATATTATGAAAGTGTATGAAAGGGTAATGAAGAAAAATATTATGAAACATTTAATAAAAAATAATTGTTTAATATAGGACAACATGGTTTCGTACCCGGAAAAAGTACACAAACCCAACTGTTAGTCCACCGTGAGAACATATTCAAAAATATGAAAAGCGGAAATGAAACAGATGTGGTTTATCTAGACTTTGCAAAAGCTTTTGACAAAGTAGACCATAATATATTAGCAAAGAAAATTAGAAAACACAATATCGTAGATAAAATAGGAAGATGGTTAAAAGAATTTTTACACAACAGAAAACAGATAGTTATTGCAAACGATGAGAAATCGGATGAAACCAAGGTAATATCCGGTGTGCCACAAGGTACGGTGTTAGCTGCAATACTGTTTGTTATTATGATTGAAGACATAGACAGTAATGTTAGGATTCGGTAGTGAGTAGTTTCGCTGATGACACAAGAATAAGTAGAGAAATTACTTGTGATGAAGATAGGAACGCTCTACAAAGAGACCTTAACAAAGTATATGATTGGCGGCAGAGGAAAATAGGATGGTATTTAACTCTGATAAATTTGAATCAATAAATTATGGAGACAGAGAAGGAAAGCTATATGCATATAGGGGACTAATAATGAGACAATCACAAATAAGGAAGCAGTTAAAGACCTTGGTGTGATGATGAATAGGAACATGTTATGCAATGATCAATAGCAATTCTTTTGGCAAAATGTAAAGCAAAAATGGGAATGTTGTTACGGCACTTAAAAACAAAACAAGAAAAAGCTGAACACATGATTAGGTATAAAACATATGTTCGTAGTCCACTTGAATATTGCAATATGATATGTACCCACACTATCAAAAGGATATTGCACAAATGAGAGTGTACAAAGTCCTTTACAGCTAGAATAGAAGAAGTTAAGGACCTTGACTACTGGGAAAGACTACAATCATTAAAATTATATAGTCTAGAAAGGAGAAGAGAACGCTACATGATAATTCAGGCATGGAAACAGATAGAAGGAATAACAGAAAATATCATGGAACTAAAAATATCAGAAAGAGCAAGCAGAGGTAGATTAATAGTGCCCAAAACAATACCAGGAAAAAATAAAGGAAAGCACACAGGACATTAATCCACTACGCACCAGCATCGATAATGCAGTGTCTATTCAATGCGTTGCCAGCTCATCTGAGGAATATATCAGGAGTGAGCGTAGATGTGTTTAAGAATAAGCTCGACAAATATCTAAACTGCATCCCAGACCTTCCAAGATTTGGAAGATGCAAAATATACCGGAAGATGTACTAGCAACTATCTGGTAGACATTAGAGGTTCCTCACACTGAGGGACTGGGGCAACCCGAAACGAACTGTAAGGTCTATAAGGTAAGGGAATAAAAACCAACATTTCAACCCCTCACCCCAAATTGACTCCATTCTATGCTACCCCTGTGACGTCACGTAATTCCTGGGAAAAAACCATTCTTCAACCCCTGACCCCAAATTGGACTCCACCTTTCCTACCCCTGTGACGTCACTAACTCTCCGGGAATAAAAACCAACATTTCAACCCCTCACCCCAAATTGACTCCACTATTCTACCCCTGTGACGTCACATAACTCTCTGGGAATAAAACCATTCTTTCAACCCCTGACCCCAAATTGACTCCACCTTTCCTACCCCCTGTGATGTCACGCAACTCTCCGGGAATAAAACCAACATTTCAACCCCCACCCCAAATTGACTCCACTTTTCTACCCCTGTGATTCGTAACTCTACGGGAATAAAACTTTGACCCCACCCCGACCCCAAATAGACTCAGTTTCACTGTTTTTTGCGACTCATTTCTCCTTTGATTGTTTTCAAAGTAACTGGGACTTTTACCTCATCCTCCTCCTATAAAATCTCTAAATTTATATATGCACATTGCGAACATAGTCTCTCTCTCTCTCTCTCTCTCTCTCGCTCTCTATCTCTCTCGCCTCCTCTCCCACTATCTTAAAGTTGTACATCTTGTATAATATATACACAGTTGCTTAGATATTCAGAGTATCATGATAAAAGGATATTTGGCGACTGACTCATCCTCATGTGATACATATATTTATTAATTTGATATCTCCCCAATAACCAACTGGGACAATGTTATCTGATGATGAATCACGCACACACACACACACACACACATGAAGAAACGAGACCTTATCGCCATATTTGCCCAGCTGACTTCACCCCAACATGAAATTTTATTATCATAGAATTTGAGTTCATAATCTAGTGGCGAACACAAGGACAAAGGTACACATTTCAATTTTGTTTATTTATTATACAGAGTTTGAAAGAGGTTGAAAAATCAAATTACAGACGGAATTGTTATTTTATATTTATAACCAATTCTAAATACAGGGGAATGAATTAATATTCCATACAAATACATACTTAGAAAAAAACTGTTACAAACACGAACGCGATAATATACGCATTCGCTTTTCAAAACAATACTTCAACGAAACATAACGGCTACTATATATTTTCTAACCTGTTCCTTCACATCACAGCCCTTAGTATATACCGACAAACATCTTCTCCAGCACTTTCCCGACCGTGTATCAAAGACGACGACGTTTCATCTAACACCTCAAAGCTTTTAAATTTAGCCAACAAGTTTTCATATATAAATCTTCCACACACCTTTCCTCCAACAGGGATAAATTCTTTTTCATTATAGCCACGCAGCATATTTTACCAATTTTGCTCATTTCATCACTGAATGTAGCTAACACAGGTAAATATTGATTCTCGTTCTCCTTCTCCTTCCATTACCGCTTAAAATTCGTTGTCCAGTAGTTTTGAGGGCCCTTATACCATTTCGTTTTATGGATTCTTTTAAAGGTAAACCGCTGTTTACCATATCAGATAACACAGATTTACCGAATTCATTAACTGAAGGTTTCGCGGCATTAAATAGAAAAGGAAGCACTTTACATGTGCAATGCCACTTATGGCCGAAAAAAAACCGCTTCCCCTTCTCCGGCCGGGATAGAAAACGGAAATATCCTCAAATCCCGCTGCTCTCCTTAATAAAGGTCTGATAAAAATAGTTTTTTAAATTCCGCCTCTGAAGGAGGCGCGAATAACACTCATTTTACTGTTTATACTATTCCCAAACAATTTAAGTGGAGCTTGATTCGCAAGTTCTAGTTCATCGAGGGTGTTACGATCACGAATAAGGAATGCCAAGGGGTGAACATCGAATTATATACGCACCTATTCATCTAATTTTCCTCTAGGTTTTTATATGGAGCAGGCAAGTAACACTCGAGTCTTTAGTGAAATGTAAAAGGTGACCATTTGATCCGTGATAAGAATAGAAATCTGATCCAAGATGTTCGTATTCAACAATTTGTAGACTGTATTATGTATTCCTTTTCCTCTACCACTTGCTAAAGTAAAAACAGTCCAATATATTTACTAGTCTCCCGCCAAAAATCATCGGTTGAACTATATCCGTATACACATATATATAATCTACCCCACAATTATCAGGTAGAGAATCAAGGGAAATGTGTTCGTTCAGTTCACGCCCGCCATATATTTCATAAACCGGTATTAATATGAAAACCTAATAATTTCGCGGCTTTTCCGCTAAATTTGACGTATATAGTTTTAACGTCCCCCGTTCTCAATTTCTCTCTCTTGATACGTGGTATAGTATTCTCCTTAAATCTTCATCCCAATGAAATATACCGTTACTATTAAATAATTTATGAAATTATCACCGTAATAAACTTTCAAATAATCATACACGTCCTTATTAAGAGCTCTCACGAGTCTCTAAATAGCCCCCCTAACATTGCTATTCTCGGTCTATACAAATATGTATGCCTATCACGTTTATGACGCTCTGTAATAAATTCGAGAGTGAATAAATCATCTTTGGATAATATAGCGTAATAACTCCCCGGGAACATGATCGAAGCTAAACCTACTTCATATTAAACCCCATTAGGTAATAATATAGGTGTAGGTAATCTATTGGCAAATTTCGAAGGTGTATTTTGGTTATACGTGTCTAAACAGCCGAGACTGCTCAAATATATGGTGTGTTCACCAGCCATGTCGGTTAAAAATACTATGACGGGTTATGTCACGTATGGTATTTATATGAAAAGTTCGATAGCGTTTTATCTAGGTCTTATATGCAGACTGCATGATAGAACCCCATTTTTCAGTAAACATTATATCTTCACCGTTCTGATCCGAGGACATCGATAGTAATGTAATCCAATAGTCAATGGTATTTAAAGGTTTATAAATGGCATTATGCGGACCTTTACCACATGCACATCCTAACGTGAAGCAGTCTAAGAGATTAACCATTTTATCACCCAAGATGGTAGGTTGAACGATACCCGAATACAGGTAAACGTATTATACACCTAATGGAATATATTTTTACCGTGATGAGGTCTCAACGCACCCGAACTGTATATTAAATACCTGACTTTTTCACTGAAACCAAACATATTAGCTGCTTTAGCACTGAGTTTAATCGTAATTGAATCAATCATATCAACTTTGCCCGCTCCTGCATCGATATGTGAATGCTCATTCTCTTCGTGTCATCATTCCATGAGAATAACCGTCCCTGCGGATAGCTCTGCGAATATGCTCACCGTAAAATTCAGATAATTGTTCAATAATTTCCGTATTAAACGCTCTAGTCATGACATTCATATCACCACCAACAAACCCGAAATGGATTTATAAATATACGTATAAACGCGTTTCCCATCTGACTCGTTATAGATTGCGTTAAATTGAATAGTAAAATCAACGTCTCCCTGGTTTAATAGCGTAATATAATTTCGGGAGAATGACTCCCACTAGCCCCACTTCATTCATATTCCACTCCTTTCGGTAATGATATAGGGACGGCTAACCTATTGGTAAATTTACACGCCCGATTTTCTGGAAATGTACCTATACAGGCATTGCTATTCACGTATATGATGTGATCGCTACACATGTTGAATGTAGACTGTATGACTAACAATGGGCATTGGGTTTATAATATGGTACATAAAAACCTCCACGTTCATGTTATGTCACACCATATTCTGAATTTGTTTATTTCACACAGATTGTCACGTCATTAAAGAAAATGTCCAAGCCTCTAACCGCCATGATGAATCATCCTCACCACCCTCTGATCCAGGTAAAATATATTATTATTATTATTATTATTATTATTATTATTATTATTATTATTATCATCATACACGTTCACTCCGGTACTTATTTAAAATTATCTTTACAGATCCCTTCGCTAAAGACTTCCCATTAGATGAAGATTTGATGGGGAGTAATAATAATAATGAAGCATCGCGCGTTGGTGGAGGTGTAGGAACCAGAAGGGGATCTTCACTCACGAGGGAAAGAACGGAGGGTAATAAGGTAGTGAGTACCATTCATTATGCAGCTGCAGTAGGGTCACACATTGACGTGGCAATGAAGTTAAGTAGTAGCATAGCCCGATTACGCGAAGATGTGCACAGTAACTTCCTTGAAAGAGGTATTCGCTCGGCTATGCTATACTTGTGCGTTATTATCACCAGCGTGAGGATGCTAGGCGACATGAATGAAAAAAGTTGCTTTTTATGTATGTACTGAACTCCCACCCAACCCCCTCACTACGATTGACTCGATCTATGACTCCCTGGAGGAGGCTATTGAGTTTATAGCTAATAACTTGGAAGAGAGACTCAACCGTACTGAGGGTTCGGGTTGGTGTATGACCTCGCTGGATAGGGTTGAACTTCATATCACACGTTTTCTCCGTTTCCCTGTTTTACCGTTCAATATGCATTGTGGGCATAGTAAAAAACACCTATATAATTATTCATAAGGATTTATTGACCACATAAAGACAGTTTACAAATTCAATACACTAATCGCTGTCAGACCGTCTCAGCACGCATCCCAATATAACTTCCACGTGTATCCTTATTTTAACCTGAATATGCCGAAAAACGTTTAAGAGGAAACGACTAAGACGTCTTAGCAGTTTATCACCGACGTTCATGGGTGAATGATTCTCACAGCTCATCCTGAAAAAATAAGTAAAAAAGGTTATGTGATGAAGGTGTATGATACATATATAGACTATATCCTTAATAGAATGTAAATGGAGTAATATAAAAATCAAAGAAAAATATGCATTTACCTAGTTGTTCAAGATGCGGAGACATTCCTTGTACGTAATAGCACGTTTGATCCCCGACCTCCAATGTGAACATTTAAACTTTTTCAAAATATTTTATAAATAAATTTTTTCCCGTTATCCATTTATCATTACCTCCCAAACGAGTGAATGAGAATACATTTTGTATTAAGGATAATACTGCTTTCACACCTCGGTGACTCACGCAATGAACAAAAAAACTAACGTAAAGACCGCACTTGTACGATTTATCAGGTTGTATTTGTTTTATTAGTCGATAGAGGTTATATTCGGGATGCGCATATATAAATTTAGAGAAGTCATTCGAATAAACTTTTGGATTTATACCGTAACTATCAAAAAAGATTATATTTCTAGGTGATTTTTCCACGTAAAAACATACCCAATGACCAACAATATTAATATCAGTAGACGAAGATAATGTATTAGATATAAAAACTAAAGGTTTAATTCTACTTTCTGGCAATGTCAATAATCCTATTTCATCCGAAGCGAACACACCTAAATATTTAACCCGGTCACCGAGTGAACCTTTTAAACTTATTTCAATTTCTTTTGTATCCATTCCATTTAACCCCTAACATCACACTGAATAACCCTATCCGCATCCACTGTTAAAATACCCTTGGTATCCCGAAAAGTAAATAATGCAAGGGTTAGGCGTAGCCGTACCCAGCCTGATCGATATTCGCAGGTTTGCCGAAATTTCCACTGGCATGGAATCTTCAACATCTTCCACCACAAAATTAAAGCAGTAAATAGCTCTACCATTTTTAAAACTATCATAAGTTATCAGATTATCACCGCCACCCCCTATACTTTTCTGCGTCTCGTGATATAATTGCATGATGGTATTAGGGAAACTACATTGAATAGTATTATATACAGTATTCCCATTAACGGTGCTCGAACCACTGTCGAATACCCAGAACCCGGCCAATTTAAACAGTTTACTAAGTTAAAGCTCTGCTGCCAATCTCGCACATGGCTTTCCTGGATTTTGAGGCGTGTAATATTCAACCGAAGACCGGAGAAGACGATCCGAGAATAGTATCTCGGCAGAAAGCTTTCGCTTACTGCTACGTGATCGTTGATGGTAGAACGGGGGAATATTGTACCCATAGACTAAGTCACGGATGATTGTTTGCAGAACATGAACGCGGGACTGGGCATTATTGCGTGAACGAATGCGTGCGTATCCTTTACATATGACTCCTGAATCCACCCCCATAAGTTTTGAAGCGAGCACTCATTGCGAAGGATTGTAATGTCGAATTCAAGGCTGGAGTCACGAAAAATGCGACATCACGCTCATTTTGTGGCACGGGACAACTTTGTGTGTGCACTGTGTCAACAGTGTAATTTGAATATGGAATTTAAGGAGCCAACTTTAACAGTGTTCGTACACAATTTGTCATATGACATCGCCCTGGTCTTGAAAGAGGCGGGGGCTCAGCATGATTTTGAAATTCTGAAACGGCGAGGGTAGTAAATTTTACTCGGCCAGATCGGGCAATCTGAGATTCGTGGATAGCAACAACGTGATTAGGGGGACCCTTTCTAGTCTCGCCTCGAGTCATATCAAACAGAAAGGTTCCCTCGAAATTGCACGTCAGTTGTTAGCCCAGTATTCTCGGGATTGTCTCGATTTTAGTTTTGGGTATGGGTAAACACTACTACCCTTATGATGATTATGTGACGGGTTTCAATATCCTGCGAAAGCCCGGCATCCCTTCTCGAGAGTGTTTCGATTCGGAACTACGGGAGAAAACCCTTTCCAGCGGGGGCTATGCACACGTGGTCAAGGTTTGGAATGCCGCTTAATTGCAGCACCCAATCTTCTAGATTACACCATTTTGTATTTGTTAATGGATGTGGGATTATTAGCCAACGTTTATTTAGCTTGGAGGAAGGCTGCCATGGCGCAATTCGGACTAGACTCCGCCCGTTACCTGACTTCTACCTCTCTCTCACTCGATGCTTTCCTATATTCCTCTAAAATTCGTCTCCCCCTCATTTCGAATGGTGAACTCTATCAATTAATTTGTAGCAACATCCGTGGCGGTTTTTGTAGTCTAGTTCGAAGGCAATGCGTAGCTAATAACCAGAGTTAAATCCCAGTTTTAGGGTGGGTGATCCTCAATCGTATATATTATATGTTGATTTCACCAGTTTGTATCCCACAGTTATGAGTAAATACAAAATGCCCTTGGGTGAAATAACTGAACTTTCCCCTGTCGAATTAGAAAGTTTTGTTGCTAGCGATATTACCGCCATTGATTCACAGGGTGAATACGGTTATTTCATACTGCTCGATACCAAACCAGTTAGACGGGATGTTGCTCTACAGACGGATGATCTCCCTCTCGCCATTCATCACATGAATGTGACTCACCAGGATCTATCGCCTTATAGTAAAAACCTAATGAATAAGTTCAAGGTGAAGCTGCCCAAGAAAAATGTTAAGTTGACGGGTACGCATTTACCCATGCGTAATCACTTGATCTGTCTTCCCTTATTACAAACGTTGATAAGGCTCGGTCTTGAAGTTGATGTAATAAGGAAAGTGTACAAATTCAAACAGGATTTTTATTTGAGGGAATATATTCTGGAGAATGCCGAAAGGCGTGCTAAAGAGACCGATCCGGACAAGAGGAACACCATCAAAATCATAATGAATGGTCTTTTCGGTGTCACTATTAAAAATTAATTGAATTATTCTACCCGAACTGTCGTCACCACCGGTGAAGCCTCTCTCCTCAGAATGTGTCCAAACACACGTACAGTCTTTGGAAAAACTGGGTAACGACAGGTACATTGTAAACCATTGCAAAGAGTCTGTTATGGCTGAATCCCCGATTTATATCGGTTTCAGTATTACTAGACATGGCGAGGAATGATGTATCGGTTCTATTACGACATTCTTCGAAAGCAGTATGGACACCGAGTTCAGCTCCTTTATACCGACACTGACAGCTTGATCTTTTCCCTGGTGACTGATAACCTCAATCGGGAACTGAAGGGTGCGCTCAACCTACATGGATTTGAGTAATTTCCCCAAAACTCACGAATTGTATGATGAGTCACGTAATGGGGGAACTCGGGTTAGTGAAGGTTGAAACGGGGGCTGAACTCATGAGGGAATTCATCGGCGTTAAACCTAAAGTTTATTCGTATCTGACGGAAACTAGTCGTAGTAACACCTTGAAAGGTGTACAAAGGTGCCGGCAAAAGACCATTCCACATGACCATTATCGAGCTGTAATCGAAGAAAAGAATGAGATTACTTATACTCGTGTGCACAATTTGCAAAGAGTAGGAGGCACGATGTGTCATACGAGCCAGCGAAAGGTATCTCTCTGTCCTTTAGAGGACAAGAGATATTATGTGACACCTTATGAATCGTTGGCGTATGGACATCCAGACATTGGGGTGGAGGAGGGTATAGCGGAGTGGAGGAGGGGGAGGGGGATGGGAGGTAGAGGAGGAGGAGGAGCTAGAGAGGGTAGTGGTGGTGCCGGTAGTAGCGGCAATCTCTCCAATTTTAAATATTCCCGCTCCTAGCACCTCGAGAATTCCTACTCCTCCTATTCCTCCGACCCTACATCCATCACATCATTTCCCACGGGTGAAAGGATGTTCAAAACGTCGAAGAGAGAATAGTAAAATATACAATGTTAATTCCTCTCTCTCTTCAACGTCTTTGACTTCTCGACGGGAAATGGTTTCACCCTCTCCTCCAGTTAAACGGGGTCGTATCACACCTTGACCGGGTGTCATAGTTATATAATTTTAACTATATATTTTATCTTGATATTCCATATATTTTAACTATATTATAGTTGTATTATAATGTATTTTTATTTTTATATATCATATACACAGTTAGTTTTTATATTTTGAATTATTATATAGTATTTTTTATTATACTTTGCATTTTTACTGTACGTTCTATTTTTTATATTGTAGGAAAAACCTGTATGTATTTGATTATGGAAATTAAAACAAAAAATATTATTGCCATCAACTTCCATTCACCCTAATTATTATTAAGGCTTGTATATAAAAAGGAGCGCGTAAAGTACACAACTATAGTCTTAAACGCGCTAACATCATGGCCGCGACAGGTCCCTTCCCTGGGCAGTTGTTAGACCCGTCCGTCCTATGTAAAAAAATCATTGAACTCTATGAAACGCGTTTCCAATACATTTTATATTGCGGGGTATCTGAACACCCCCTCGAAACGCATCCCTCAATAGGTCCCAAATTTAAAGTATCCAAAGAAATTTTAAATCCCTTTGATTACGCTGAAAAGGGGGAGACGGAGGTTAATAAAGGTCTATTATTCATACTCGATGATTGCTTCCTCGAGGCTAGTGATAATAAATTTGTGACTAACGCCTTCACAGCGGGACGTCATTCATCTATTTCAGTTATATTCATAACGCAGAATATGTTTCATTCGGGAAAGTTTAGTAGAAGTATAAGCTTGAATTGCTCACATTATATTCTAATGAAAAATCGTGATTTTAGTCAAATTGAAACTTTAGGTCGGCAGTTATTCGGCCGTCAAAAAGCTTCAGCCTTTTCGGACATATATAAAAAGGCCCTATCACGTAACCGCTACGGTTATTTGTTAGTAGACTTCGCTCCGTCAACACCTGAACTGTTACAGCTCCGAACTAATATTCTGGGTGAAACGGAATATCAAATAACTTACCAATATGGATAAAGAACGGATAAACTGCTAAAAACTTTGTACGGAGATGCACGGGCTGTGGGTAGTTTCAGCGGGGTGGACTCTTTATTCAGAGTAGCGAAAAATCTGAATAGCCAAATTACTCGTGAAAATGTTAAAGAATTCTTACGTGGGCAAAAGTCTTACACACTGCATAAAGTCACTCGAAAAAAATTCCCCAGAAGAAAAATCATGTCACCCAAACCGAGAGTAATAGCGAGCACCGATTTAGCTGATATGTCCAAATAGCTCGGTATAATAATAATGTTTAAATATTTGCTAGTCTTTATTGACGTGTTTTCCAGATATCTACAAATTGTTCCCTTGAAAAAGAAGGATGGTGTTACTATGCATCGCGCTTTGAAGAAGGTTATCGAATCTACCAAATTTTTGGGATTTCACGTTTGAATAGCGATGAGGGTAGGGAATATTATAACAAAACACGTCAGAGAATATCTAGATAGTCATATAAATTATATAGCGTTTAATTCGAGAGAAATCAAATCCTCTATAGCTGAAAGAGTCATAAGGACTATTAAGGGTCTGATATATAGATATCTTACACATAAGAATACCTTAAAATACATTAACGTCTTGCGCGGCATCGTTCAGAGTTATAATCATACCCCCCATAGAAGTTTGGGTCGCATCCCGTAAGAGGTTCACGCATTAACGGATAGAGATGACATTGAACGTCAATTCTCGAGTATGTATAAAAAGGCTGTTCTCGTTAATCCTCCGCCATTTCGCTCTTGAATGTTGGAGACGTTGTACGTATTGCGATGAGCGTTCGCAACGCAATTTTTAGGAGGGAATATACAATTCAAAATACTCTGGAAATTTTTAAATCCGAAAAGTGGATACAAGGCAAAATCCGGTCGTATACTTCTTGGAAGATTTAGCGGGTGAAGAAATAAAGGGCGTATTTTATCGTGAAGAATTAATTCGCACAAATCTACCAGAAACGTATGATATCACTATTCTGGGAAGGAGGAGGAAAGATAATAAAACTCAATATTACGTTCATTGGAAAGGTTATCCGAGTCAATTCAATTCCTGGGTTGATGAATCTCAAATTGTACGCATATTGAACCGTAAGCAATAACAACTTTATTTTATTCATCTCTGGTTTATCACCCAGTGAAAGAAGTAAAGTTATTCCCATCTTAAACGGTGGTTTGGTGTCTACTCTCTCGGAAATTTTTAGAAATTTTCTTTGTGGTAATCTAACTCAAGATAAGAAGTTTATTAAACACTTAAGAAATTGTAAACGAGTAATTCATCTTGTGTCCTTGAAAACAACGTCCATATCTAAGAAGAAAAATATACTGAAAAGTTGTAAAGGGGGGACTATTCTATCGGTTTTATTGCCTATTGCTGCGAGTTTGGTAGGGAGTCTTTTTAATTGAAAATGAAAATGAAGGAGTTTTACGTTTCCCTGCCATTACCTACGAGAGGTTAATGAATAGAAAAGAGGTTTGTGATGGTGATACTAATAGCCTGGAGGGTACTGGCAAGTTGGATACGGCAGCTGTTAGTAGTAGCGGACACATCTCCCTTAATATCCAAAAACCACCTATGCCGGCTATATCGCTCACGGGACCTCCTCCTCCTCCTCCTCCCCCTCCTATAGAAAATGTAGGTGCAGTGACTGGAGGGGAGGTGGTAAACGCCCCCATTACATTGAAAACAATTAAAGGGGACATGACTCGCAAAAGAGCAATCCCGATTATTAACAGGTATTCATTCCAATATTTTTTCAAAGAACTCACAAAAGTCCATACGTTACGGCTTTCGTTAAGCACTTACAAGATTCTAACATGGTTGAATGGTAATGAAGAAAGGAGATTTAATCATCCACTCGCAGGTTATAATATTTTAGATATAGCTCGAGAATTTCAAGAGAATAAAAAAAACCCACGTTGATAATATTTCGAATTATCGCTACTTCATTGAAATGGCGGGGGTTAAAGATTGGATGTTAAGGAATATAGCCATTAAAAAACAAATCGAAACGTGGCGAAATATAAAAATGGGGGAAAAAAGGGAGGAGGAGGAGGGGGTGGGAAGGTGGAGGGGCGGGACATGCATGGCGAAAAACAAGATGGCGAGTGTGTGTGGGGGCTTATTAACATTTTAGGAACAATGATACCGGAGCTGTTTAGTCACGGGATACTGATTTTGATAAAATGAGTCATGTGTGGATGACCTTTGGCGTGATGCTTCGTCACAACTGGTGGCTTGTAATCAGTGATTGTGATAGAGAGTTCTCGGTAGCGGGGCTTTCGTAGCTCATTATCTCTTGAAGGATTGTCACATCAAGACGTGAACTCTCGCCATGGCTTCATCAACCTCCTCGTGCAAGTTAGTGAAAAACTTGTTAGCTAAATTTAAAAGCTTTGAGGTGTTAGATGAAACGTCGTCGTCTTTGATACACGGTCGGGAAAGTGCTGGAGAAGATGTTTGTGGTATATACTAAGGGCTGTGATGTGAAGGAACAGGTTAGAAAATATATAGTAGCCGTATGTTTCGTTGAAGTATTGTTTTTGAAAAAGCGAATGAGTATATTAGCGCGTTCGTGTTTGTACAGTTTTTTCTAAGGTATGTATTTGTATGGAATATTAATTCATTCCCCTGTATTTAGAATTGGTTATAAATATAAAATAACAATTCCGTCTGTAATTTGATTTTCAACCTCTTTCAAACTTGGTATAATAAATAAACAAAATTGAAATGTGTACCTTTGTCCTTGTGTTCGCCACCTAGATTATGACTCAAATTCTATGATAAATAAAATTTCATGTTGGGGTGAAGTCAGCTGGGCAAATATGGCGATAAGGTCTCGTTTCTTCATGTGTGTGTGTGTGTGTGTGCGTGATTCATCATCAGATAACATTGTCCCAGTGGTTATTGGGGGAGATATCAAATTAATAAATATATGTATCACATGAGGATGAAGTCAGTCGCCAAATATCCTTTTATCATGATACTCTGAATATCTAAGCAACTGTGTATATATAATATAAAACAAAATGTAACGGCGAGAAGAGGGAGAGGGAGGGGGGAGGGAGGGATGGGAGAGAGAGAGAGAGAGAGAGTGAGAGAGAGAGAGAGAGAGACTATGTTCGCAATGTGCATATATAAATTTAGAGATAGGAGGAGGATGAGGTAAACGTCCCGGTTACTTTGAAAACAATTAAAGGGGGACAGAGTCGCAAAAAAACAGTGAACTGAGTCTATTGGGGTCGGGGTGGGGTCAAGTTTTATTCCCGTAGAGTTTTACGTGACAGCACAGGGGGTGGGGTTTAGAAAAGTGGAGTCAATTGGGTGGGGGGTTGAAATGTTGGTTTTTATTCCTGGAGAGTTACGTGACGTCACAGGGGGTAGGAAAGGTGGAGTCAATTTGGGGTCAGGGGTTGAAAGAATGGTTTTATTCCCAGAGAGTTATGTGACGTCACAGGGGTAGAATAGTGGAGTCAATTTGGGGTGAGGGTTGGAATGTTGGTTTTTATTCCCGTAGAGTTACGTGACGTCACAGGGGGTAGGAAAGGTGGAGTGAATTTGGGGTCAGGGGTTGAAAGAATGGTATTATTCCCAGAGAGTTACGTGACGTCACAGGGGGAGAATAGTAGAGTCAATTTGGGGTGAAGGGTTGAAATGTCGGTTTTTATTCCCAGAGAGTTACGTGACGTCACAGGGGGTAGGAAGGTGGAGTCAATTTGGGTAAGGGGTTGAAAGAATGGTTTTATTCCCAGAGAGTTACGTGACGTCACAGGGGGTAGGAAAGGTGGAGTCAATTTGGGGTGAGGGGTTGAAATGTTGGTTTTTATTCCCGTAGAGTTACGTGACGTCACAGGGGGTAGGAAAGGTGGAGTCAATTTGGGGTCAGGGGTTGAAAGAATGGTTTTATTCCAGAGAGTTACTTGACGTCACAGGGGTAGGAAAGGTGGAGTCAAATTTTGGGGTGAGGGGCTTGGAATGTTGGTTTTTATTCCCGTAGAGTTACGTGACGTCACAGGGGGGTATGAAAGTGGAGTCAATTTGAGGGTCAGGGGGTTGAAGAATGGTTTTATTCCCTTAGAGGTCACGTGACGTCACACAGGTAGGGAAGGTGGAGTCGATTTGGGGTTAGGGGAGGCCACGCCCCCCTAATATGAGCTTCCATGTGTACAGGTGATGCTCAAATCTCATGCCGACATGATTCCCATAGGATTTCGTTCAAAATTCACTAAATGGCAACCTAGCATGCACCATATTTATCTTATTTCAATGCGGAAACGTGATTATTGCATACAATATGGACATAATATGTTTCATAAGAGTGAAATCTGTCATATATGTCAAAACTGTAAGAAAATGTCACGTGTAGCAAATTTCAGAAAAAACTCTTCGAAACATTTTCAAAACTTTCGTTCACACATCGCTGAAGCATTTGACCAAAATGAAGTCATCATCAAGCATCAGTTCAAATGTAAAAAAAAGAAAAAAAAAAAAAAAAAAAAAAAATTGTCATAGCAGTAATAATGCTTCCAAAGTCAACATAGAATTTGAAATAGTCCTATTTCATTGCTTTTACACCTCAATGCTGAAAAAAATTTAATATGTATATACAAAAGTGTAATGCGCCCACCGATATCAACGTGTGAGGGGAGCGTGTGTGACGTATCATTAGTGTCGGTGCAACAACAACCACCCGGTGTAACATAAGTAGGTCTACACTGAGTAGCGACAATGAAATTATCTTGAAAACACTTACTTTATATGTGTTAGAGGAATATTTGGATTTTCATACATAATTAATTGTTATAATTCTTAAATATTTAAAAAATTATGGCATACTAGCAAATATTCGTCTATGCAATTATTCTTTTGTCAAAGCCAAGATATTGTTCCTAGGCCTAGGTGTTAGATTTTTTACTTTACAATTAGCAGTCGCATCTCTATTAACAATTTCTGACCAGAAAGCAAATGAGGTTATCTACATATTCTTGTTCAAGTTACTTTATGGAAGAAAACCAGTTGAAAAACAAGTGTTCCATACGCCTTGATATTAATACTTATAATATTTCGATTAATAGTTATCTTCTCCATGTAATCAAAATCATCCTCTTTTATTCCTCAAAGAAAGAATAAGTAATCTCCACAAATAAATAAAAACATTAGTAACATTACTATCATAAGGCTTAGATTATTCTTTTAGGCCTATAATCATTTTGCAACATATAGGCAGCTTAAACGCAGCCTAAAACTTAAACATTCAAAGACAAAACTTGTTTTAATTCATATTCCTACGTTGAACAAAATGTTGGGTATGACTGTTGAGCTTAATTAGGTATAGTCATAATGCAGCAGACGTAGCTATGTTGACCAGTCCGAGGAGCATGCAAAGTGTGCTTTCATTGATGGCACAGCTAACCTTATCACACCGCACTTTGAACTTAGCAGCGTCAAAAAAAAGAAAATCAGTTTCAAATCACACAGATTACGAATTATACCAGTGCATATAAGGGATCATATTTATATAACCATAAGGGGAAAATAGGGCTAGCTGTCAATTCACAAACTTTTCGACATGTATGACATTAGAAAAAAAAAAAGTATAACACTACTTGGCAACATCACGTTGAGTCTGAGAATCTGGACGATACAAAAGAATCATGTCACATGAGATTTGAGCACCACTGTACGTACATGAGCTTATAATACAAATGGAGTAAATTTGGGGTCAGGGGTGGCCACGCCCCCCAGAATAGTGGGAGCTATATGGTGGTCAGGGTGGCCACACCCCCCAAGTGAGTCTATATGGGGTCGGGTGGCCCCCCCCCCAAATTAAGTGGTTTTTTTGGGGTGGTTCGGGGTTGGCCACGCCCCTTTTTGGGGGTTGCCCCGCCCCTTTTTAGGCTTCACGTACGTACATGAGCCAATCAGAGGGGTGAGGGGGGTAGCCACGCCCCTTGGGGGTGGGGGGCAGGGCGGGGGGGGGCGGGGCGGGGCGAGAAAAGTGAGTTTATATGGGGTCTTTTCCTCTACTTTTGTCTCTTGGGCAGCAGTTTCACGCCACATGTTGTATTTCCACGAGGAAATTCCCTAAAGTTGGCCTTCGGTTTTGGCAGCAAGTAATCCGATTTTGCTGGGGGGTAAGAATTTAACCTTTGGTAGAGGGAACCTGTATACGTGATAAGTGTGTATGTGGATTTTTTTTTTCTTTTAAGAAGAAAACTCCAAGGGAATTAGATCTCACGTTTCTTAGCTCACTGGGCCCTTGCTGGAGATATATTGCTTTTCTAAAACACTTGCAAGTAAAGAGTTCGTTACACACACACACACACACACACACACACACAACCATATATATATATATATATATATATATATATATATATATATATGTGTGTGTTAATTATATATATATATATATATATATATATATATATATATATATATATATATATATATTGTGTGTGTGTGTGTGGTATTATAATATATAGTAATAATATAATTATATATATATATATATATATATATACTATATATATATATATATATATTATATTATATATACACTATTGCATATACATATATATACTAAGGACCCATATACAAAATATTTCTGAGCGATAATAAGGAAACCTCCAGCCATACGCAGCACAGTATGTACTAATAATTGAATAATTGACAATGAAATTCAAGTATCATAAAATAAGTATGTAAGTATGCGGATATGTATACTCCTCCAATTTGCCTTAAAAATTTGCCACTGTTACGAAATTAATAGTTAGTCTTAAAATATCACAGGAGATTTGAAAATTTTATCGCACAAGAATTCATACTCTTTTCATTTTGTGTATTTAATTATTTATTTATTTAATTAATTAATGTATTTATTTATTTATTTTTTATCTATTTATTATTGGTCATCCAAGCAGCAATCAGCACAGAAAGGCTTCGTTACTTGAGCGTTTTCACCCGTAAGAAACCTACTTAGTAAACAAACTAAATAAAAATAGACACAAACGCACACCACATATAACAGCAAAACAAAAATAAAAGAGAATCACTTAAAGCAAAGTTAAGAGTCCAAGAAGGTAAGCCATTGCGTAATAAGATTAGCGCTTATGGCGAAAATCTCATTAGGAAAGGCAATTGTCTTCGGAATTAGAATTAGATTACGTCGACTTCGTGTTTAAATCTCGGAGGAAGTCGCGTTCATATAATAATGAAGGCTGCTGCTGCTGCTGCTCTGTTTTCTGGCTTTGGCTTTTACGGAGAGATAAATGTCTTGCAGAAATAGGGATTAAGTTGAGGGAAATAGAAAGATTTTTAAGCGTTTCATTTTTGTAATTGTTAATAATACTTTCTGTCTGTATCTCCCATTACCTTCTGTCACGCCATATTCTTTGGAAGCTTGAATTTCAAGTCAGTGATGGCCCCTTTGGTGTGCTAGTTCCAAATGAACTAGGGTCCATCTGATTTATATATTAATAATAATAATAATGATAATGGTTTTATTGAGAATAATGGCTATATCAGCCGCGTTTATTTTGTATAGAAGTTTCTCTATTCTTCTTATTACTGACGTTTCTTCTGTACTCAAGTTAGCTATTAAAACGCCAAATGGGGAATTTAATGAAGGTCAACTTCCAGATAATAATAATGAATAATAATAATAATAATAATAATAATAATAATAATATTATTATTATTATTATTATTATATTATTATTATTATATTATTATTATTATTTATTATTATTATTATTATTATTATTATTATAATGATAATAATAATTATAATAATACTGTTAAAAAGAATGGCAGAATTAAACTAGTTGATTTTATAGATTGTTTTTTTTTTTTTCTCTTTCCTTACAATTCGCTTCTCAGGCTCAGCGATTGTCTGAGTAACTGGCCAATATTACTCAGAAACATCGCTGAGGCCTGAGAAGCGAATTGTAAGGAAAATGGAAAAAACAATATATAAAAATCAACTCGCTTAATTCTTCCATTCTTTTATAATAATAATAATAATAATAATAATAAAATAATAATAATAATAATAATAATAATAAAGATCACTGAAAAGGAATCTGGAAAAGCTCCAGGACTCATGCAGAAGAGTGATCCTAGAAACGGCGCACATGGTAAGAAAAGTGATGGACTCCTAAGGAGGCAGGATGCAACCCGGAACCCCACACTATAAATAACACCCAGTCGAATTGGAGGACTGTGGTAGACACCCCCCCAAAAAAATAATAATAATAGTAATAACAGAATTAACCATACGTACATTATCAAAGCGTACACATTATAGTATATCTTGACAGATATACTATAATTGAATCTATTTTTGAATATAATTACTCATGACATTTCCGTACGTCTAAATTTGTTATTAGAATTTTTTCAGCAAATAGATTCAATAAAAGATTCCCATTTCCCATTTCCTCCTGTATCTGGATCAGTAAATAATAGAACTTTATTGGCCGTTAGCCCATCCCAAAAAACGGTTTCATTAAAATTAAATATTATAGATTTTTGTATATATTTTTTTTTTTTCAGACATTCCTCCAAATTCATCTTAAAACGTGAAATAAATTCTTCATGATCAGAATTTTATGTTGGGATGAAGGCAAGGCATATAAAAATGAACACCAAAACCTAGTCTACAATGTTTTTTTTCTTTGCTATTTTAATCAACCTTTTGTGCAAGATCTGGACTAGGCTCCCCATCCGTATAGATTTAAAAGCGAAAAATAACTCACAAAGACAGACGGGCGATTATACCAACGTTTTCGACATTTCCTTATTTTTTCTTCTTCTCCAGTAATGGCTAATGAGTGCAAATCCCTATTGGCCATTCCAATAAATTTATGATCATCTCCAAAGAAAATGTTAATGACACTGGGTCTGGGAAGAATTATATTATCTCTCTCTCTCTCTCTCTCTCTCTCTCTCGTCTCTCTCTCTCTCTCTCTCTCTCTCCTATCTCTTTTTCAGGTAACTGTCAGTCTTTCTTATATTTATCGCGAAGTTTTTCCCCGTTATTGCTACAATTCGTCTCTACACTTTCATTAAAAAAATTGTCCGATACTCTGATGAAGAATACGAAGATATTTAGGCAACTTTACACACACACACACACGCACCCGAACTTGTACTTGTTACTTGTAAATCAGTAAACTAGAAAAGGCAATCTGCTGTGACATTATTAAAACTCACCAGTGGCTAATATTGGATCGTAACTTCGTTGTAGCGGTTGTGAAGAATATTTCAAAGGATTGAAAGCTCATTTTTCAAAATATAATGTGGTACAATAGTCATGTTTTACAGAGAGGAACAAAGTGAGACTGACAACAGCTTGTATGAGTCTGGTGGTTATGTTTTCAGATGTGTCCTTCCGAAATATATTATGACAGCAGTATCATTGAGATGACGCTCAATATTCCTTTGCTGATATGAACATATTAAGAGACAAAATTCTTACGTATGAATGCATTTAATATATCGTAATTATCTTCCTTATATATATATATATATATATATATATATATATATATATATATATATATATATATATATATATATCACCAATGAGCAAGTGACAAGGAATGCCCGAATACAAGACATCAGACAGGACGGCAGACAGGAAGAATACTTTCTTTTAGTCATTTCATGACATGTTTACTTGGATTATAAAACGTTGGGAATAAAGACGTAATGAATAACTAATCAAGATTATTCCTCCTGTCTGCCATCGTGTTTTGATATATATATATATATATATATATATATATATATATATATATATATATATATATATATATATATATATATATATATATATATATATATATATATATATATATATAATTGCG
>NC_087202.1:1718680-1721180 GCF_015104395.2 Macrobrachium nipponense | reverse complement strand
CATTTTGCCAAAAGAATTGCTATTTGATCATTGCATAACCATGTTCCTATTCATCATCACACCAAGGTCTTTAACTGCTTCCTTATTTGTGATTGTCTCATTATTAGGTCCCCCTATATGCATATAGCTTTCCTTCTCTGTCTCCATAATTTTAAGTTGATTCAAATTTATCAGAGTTAAATACCATCCTACTTTCCTCTGCCCAATCATATACTTTGTTAGGTCTCTTTGTAGAGCGTTCCTATCTTCATCACAAGTAATTTCTCTACTTATTCTTGTGTCATCAGCGAAACTACTCACTACCGAATCCTAACATTACCTGTCTATGTCTTCAATCATAATAACAAACAGTATTGCAGCTAACACCGTACCTTGCACCTAACCGGATATTACCTTGGTTTCATCCGATTTCTCATCGTTTGCAATAACTATCTGTTTTCTGTTGTGTAAAAATTCTTTTAACCATCTTCCTATTTTATCTACGATATTGTGTTTCTAATTTTCTTTGCTAATATATTATGGTCTACTTTGTCAAAAGCTTTTGCAAAGTCTAGATAAACCACATCTGTTTCATTTCCGCTTTTCATATTTTTGAATATGTTCTCACGGTGGACTAACAGTTGGGTTTGTGTACTTTTTCCGGGTACGAAACCGTGTTGTCCTATATTAAACAAATTATTTTTTATTAAATGTTTCATAATATTTTTTCTTCATACCCTTTCATACACTTTCATAATATGTGATGTTAGACTCACAGGCCTATATTCATTGCCTCAAGTCTTGATCCACTTTTGAAAAGTAGGGGTGATATATGCAAATTTTGTGCTCATCATAAATCTTGCCTGTATCTACACTTTGTCTTAATAATATTGCAAGTGGCTTTGCGATAGAAATGAACTACTTTCTTTAACAAAATAGCAGGGATTCCATCAGGCCCTGCAGCAGAGAGAGAGAGAGAGAGAGAGAGAGAGAGAGAGAGAGAGAGAGAGGTGTCAGTGCTAGAGAGAGGTGGAGAGAGAGAGAGAAAGAGAGGTTTGTTTGTGGTTTGCCTTGACACTCGAGTTCACGTTTACCAAATGAATAATGAGGGAAATAACCTCATTACATATATATATATATATATATAATATATATATATATATATATATATATATATATATATATATTGTATTGAAGTGCCGTACATTCTTCTGGGGAAATAATATTCATTAACGGTCAACAGGGACATGAAAACAGAAACAGAAAGGTCAAGTGGGACTTATCCAACATTTCAATTCATTCTGACTTAATGAACTCCCTGGAATTATTATTATTGGAAATTACGTATCACCACGGGGCCTTGTCCCCGCATCATATATACGGTCTGATGCAAGTTGAATTAACAATATATTCGATTTGAAGAAGCAAGCGCCTTGCCCCTACAATCGACATTCCTTTTACGAAATTAAAATCATTTCCTTTTCATGAAAAGAACCGTTTTTTCTTTTTATAGATTGATCAAATGGAAGTACTTGGGCAGTCCTTTGTCGTGTCTTATAATATGAGATCTGAAAAAAAACAAGTGCTATTTAATAAAGCTACAAAAACCCGCGGGTGTGAATCTCTCTCTCTCTCTCTCTCTCTCTCTCTCTCTCTCGTCTCTTTCTCTCGTCCACCACCCTCTCTCCCTCTCCTCTCTCTCTCTCTCTCTCTCTCCGCCAGGAGGCACACAACGAAACCTGAATGTAATCACCTTTAAAAGATAAATTGCTTTTTTTTTTATCATTTCTCCCTTAGGCAGACGCTCTCATGATTTATGACTTCAGATATTCTCATTATCAAAACCCAAACCAGAATTATTTTAAGATTAGTTTTAGAGTATTTTAAATATTATGATTTTAATATTTGAGAGAGAGAGAGAGAGACAGAGAGAGAGAGAGAGAGAGAGAAATAGAGAGAGAGAGAGAGAAGAGAGATGAGAGAGAGAGAGGATTTATTTATAGTCAGCAGCTTGTAGAATAAGACATTGTTTTGAATAAAACTGAGAAGATATAGATTTCTAATATTGGATTCCAAGCATCCTTTTCATTTCTCTAAACTATGCCAAGTATCGTTGAGAAAAACAAGCCCTATAAATGATTCACACTTGAGTATACGAGTAATTCAGTGCAAGATATTTTTGTACGAAAACAAAAGAAATGCAGATTTCTCCAAAGTGGAAATAATTGTGTACGTCATTGTACGTTTTATATAAATATCTTATGGCAATGTTCATGTTAGTATGGTCATTGGAATCACTTTTTGCAGAAAAACAAAACAATAAATATAAATTTCAGGGCCAAAGCCATAACGTTGAAAGCCTAATGAGGTATATGTAAACTTACTGGTCATTTTTACCATATACATATGTTATTGTAATAACCACAGTGCCCTCTTAACTTCTCGAATTCTTTTGCTCTTTTTTTGGAAGTTTTATCTCGAGGCTTTGTAGTGACAAGCGGATCCAAAAAAAGAGCTAAGA
>NC_087202.1:1711180-1713680 GCF_015104395.2 Macrobrachium nipponense | reverse complement strand
GATAAAGAAGTAGAGAAATGCATGATTCCTAGATTCAAATTCTATTCTCAAGTAAATAAATAAATAAGTAAAATAAGTGCATGATTTCTATATTCACTTCCATTCTAGAAAATAAATAAATAAATGCATGATTTCTATATTCAGTTCCATTCTAAATATAAGTAAATAAATGTATTATTTCCATATTCAGTTCTATTCTAGGAAAAATAAGTAAATAAATAAATAAATAAATGCATGATTTCTGTATTCAGTTCAATTCTAAAACAAATAAATAAATCCAAATAAATGCATGATTTCTATATTCAGTTCAATTCTAAAAGAAATAAATAAATAAATGCTTGATTTCTGTATTCAGATTTTATTCTAAAACAAATAAATAATAAATGCATGATTTCTATATTCACTTCCATTCTAAAGAATAAATAAATAAATAAATTGGAAATGATTAAGCAAAATAAAAAATCTGTATTAAGTTCTATTCGAAAATAGATAAATAAAATAAATGAATGGATGATTTTCTATAGTTCAGTTCTATTCTAAATTAAATAAACTAAATGCTTGATATCTGTATTCAGTTCTATTCTAATAAATAAAGATAAATAAATAAATAAACAAATGCTTGATTTATTGTAATTCAAGTTTCTTAATTTCCTTCAAATAAATAAATAAATAAATTTTAAATAAATTATAAACAAATTTGTCTTGATTCTTAAATTAGCTTTCTGTTTTATTCATTTTTTATTCAAAATAAATAAATAAGTAGATAAATGAAAGATTTCTATATTCAGTTCTATTTTAAAATATATAAATAAATAATAAATAAACAAATAAATAAATGCATTATTTCTATATTCAGTTCTATTCTAAAATAAATAATAAATAAATGCATGATTTCTATATTCAGTTCTATTCTAAATAAATAAATGATTTCTTTATTCAGTTCTATTCTAAAATAAATGAATAAATAAATGCATGATTTCTATGTTCAGTTCTATTCTAAGATAAATAGACAAATAAATAAATACTGCAAGAAGTAAAAATCGCTAAGAGTAGGAGGCAAGTCGTCGAACTTCAAAACTTAACAATCACAAGTCCTTTTATGCGTTTCTTTGACAGAATAACAAACAAATATTTCCCGGAAAGGAAGACCCAATACCAGAATCGAATGGGTTTTTGCTTACTCAGCACCAAGTCAATCATTCGAAATGAATAGATATGTGATGTTTATTTTGTTTTCAGATATGAGATGTCGAACCTGATGCATAAGCTATGCCTCAGTCGTTTTTTTCATGGACAGATACAGATGAGATATAAGGTAGCTTGTCAATTTCGGTTGATATACTTAAAGATATGGGAGATAATAACTTAAAGATATGGGAGATACGCTAAAGATCTTAGACTACCTACTTACTTAACACTTCATCAGTCTTATGGACCAACTCCAAGTTTCTTATCTTAGAAGGTTGCTTTTATATCTCATCTCAAAACAGTGGCGTGATCGGTATGGTTTTGGCCACAAGTTTCGATTCTCGGGCCATTCCACTGAGGGGTCAGAGATGTGTATTTCTGGTGGTAGAAGTCACTCTCGACGTGGTTCGGAAGTCGCGTAAAGCCGTTTGGTACCGTTGGTACCATACAAACAAAAACATATGGGAATATCTGGAAGCTCTTCTTTCGAGTGGACACCACATTCTCTGGAGCTTGAGTTTCAAATCAACGATCCTGGATGTGAGCTTGTTCAATTAATAATGATAATAATAATAATAATACAGGTTTTATAGAAAAAATAAGGCTATTTCTGCCGCGTTTAGTTTTGTATAGGAGTTTTGCCCCTATTCTTCTTATTACTGACTTTTCTTCTGTACTCAAGTTGTCTCTTCACGCCAAATGGGGATTGATGTCAAAAAGTGGTATTTGTCAAATTGAACATATTTACGCTGCATTTTGTATAATATATTAACTCAACAAATAAAACACTTTTGACAAGAATCCCATATTAGGCTTTTTAATAGCTAATTTGAGTACAGACGAAAAGTCATTAGTAAGAAAAGAATAAAGAAACTTCTATACAAAATAAACGCGGCTGAAATAGCCATTATTTTCCATAAAAACCTGCAATAATAATGATGATGATGATGATGATGATGATGATGATGATGATGATGAGGAAAAAGAAGATGGTATACGAAATGCACGTAATAATTAACCATAAGCAAGGCTAATTTAATATTTTTGGCATAAAATGAGAATCTCTTATCTCATTTGGAATGTCAGGTTTATGTAACCTGCCTCGTGCGCTCGTATATCATCATCATCATCATCTCTGTTGTAATTAGATTTGAACCACTGGTCTCAAACGGAGACTTTTCAGTGGCGTCGCTTTCATGGCTTGATAATATTATCTTTTCCTGCTGATTCAGATTTCTCTCATGTCATCAGCAAGGTGAAATTAAACTGGCCATAATCTAATGAAATATGTTTCAGGGTAATGTCGTTCTCA
>NC_087202.1:1703680-1706180 GCF_015104395.2 Macrobrachium nipponense | reverse complement strand
TTATTATTATTATTATTATTATTATTATTATTATTATTATTATTATTATTATTATTATTATTATTAATGAACGAAAAATTGATATATTGCTATTTTGTAAAAAATTAAAAAAAATTCATTGGACACAATATGTGGAAAAAAAGACAGGATATATACCTCTGCGACTAATATGTATACATACATTCATACAATCATACATACATACATACATGAACACATAAACACACACAGAGAGCATAGAAGACAGAATAGACAACGTTAGGAAAGTCTACTGAAAAGGAAATAAAGAACTGTGTTATTATTATTATTATTATTATTATTATTATTATTATTATTATTATTATTATTATTATTATTTTATTTTAAATTTTTGTTTTTGCTCTGTCACAGTCCTCCAATTCGACTGGGTGGTATTTATAGTGTGGGGTTCCGGGTTGCATCATGCCTCCTTAGGAGTCCATCACTTTTCTTACTATGTGCGCCGTTTCTAGGATCACACCTCTTCTCCATGAGTCCTGGAGCTACTTCAGCGTCTAGTTTTTCCAGATTCCTTTTCAGGGATGATCTTGGGATCGTGCCTCAGTTGCTCCTATAGATTTTGGGTACGATTTCCACTGGCATATCCCATATTCTCTTATTTCTATTTTCAGATCTTGATACTTATCCATTTTTCCCTCTCTTTCTCTTCAACTCTGGTGTCCCATGGTATTGCGATATCAATGAGTGATACTTTCTTCTTGACTTTGTCAATCAACGTCACGTCTGGTCTATTTGCACGTATCACCCTATCCGTTCTGATACCATAGTCCCTGAGGATCTTTGCCTGATCGTTTTCTATCACTCCCTCTGGTTGGTGCTCGTACCACTTATTACTGCAAGGTAGCTGATGTTTCTTGCACAGGCTCCAGTGGAGGGCTTTTGCCACTGAATCATGCCTCTTTTTGTACTGGTTCTGTGCAAGTGCCGGGCATTCGCTTGCTATGTGGTTTATGGTTTCATTTTTCGTATTGCACTTCCTACATATGGGAGAGATGTTATTTCCGTCTACCGTTCTTTGAATATATCTGGTTCTTATGGCCTGATCTTGTGCCGCTGTTATCATTCCTTCAGTTTCCTTCTTTAGCTCTCCTCTCTGTAGCCATTGCCATGTGTCATCGCTGGCTAGTTCTTTAGACTGTCTCATGTATTGTCCGTGCATTGGTTTTTTTGTGCCAGTCCTCTGTTCTGTCTGTCTTTCTCCTGTCTCTGTATATTTCTGGGTCTTCGTCTACTTTTATTAGTCCTTCTTCCCATGCACTCTTTAGCCACTCGTCTTTACTGGTTTTCAGAATATTGCACCCAGTGCTTTGTTTTCGATGTTGACGCAGTCACTATACTTAGTAGTCCTCTCCCTCCTTCCTTTCGTGTTATGTATAGTCTGTCCGTATTTGCTCTTGGGTGTAGTGCTTTGTGTATTGTCATATGTTTCCTGGTTTTCTGATCTATGCTGCGGAGTCCTGCCTTCGTCCATTCCACTATTCCTGCGCTGTATCTGATTACTGGCAATGCCCATGTGTTTATGCCTTTTATCATATTTCCGCCGTTGAGTTTTGACTTGAGTATCGCCTTGAGTCTCTGCATATATTCTTTCCTGATGGTGTCCTTCATCTCTTGGTGTTTTATATCCCCTCCTTCCATTATTCACAGGTATTTGTATCCAGTCTCATCTATGTGTTTGATGTTGCTCCCATCTGGTAGCTTTATCCCTTCAGTTCTCGTTACTACTTTGCCTTTTTATATGTTGACTAAGGCGCATTTTTCTATTCCAAACTCCATCCTGATGTCCCCAGATACAATCCTTACAGTCTGGATTAGGGTATCTATTTCCTTGATGCTCTTACCATACAGCTTGATGTCGTCCATGAACATCAGATGGTTGATTCTGTTGCCTCTTTTCTTGAGTTGGTACCCGGCATCCATCTCCTGTAGTACTTTTGTCAGGGAATCATGGCTACTACGAAGAGTAGTGGGGACAGTGAGTCGCCCTGGAAGATCCCTCTCCTGATATTAACCTCTGCTAGTCTTATTCCAGAGCTTGTAAGTATTGTATTCCAGTTGCGCATTGTATTTTTGAGGAAGCTGATGGTGTTTTCCTCTGCCCCATATATTTTCAGGCATTCTATTAGCCATGTATGTGTATCATGTCGAAGGCTTTCTTATAGTCTATCCATGGACACAATTATTATTATTGTTATTATTATTATTATTTTTTTTTTTTTTTTTTTTTTTTTTTTTTTTTTTTTTTTTTACTCTATCACAGTCCTCCAATTCGACTGGGTGGTATTTATAGTGTGGGGTTCCGGGTTGCATCCTGCCTCCTTAGCAGTCCATCACTTTTCTTACTATGTGTGCCGTTTCTAGGATCACACTCTTCTGCATGAGTCCTGGAGCTACTTCGGCCTCTAGTTTTTCTAGATTCCTTTTCAGGGATCTTGGGATCGTGCCTATTAGTGTCCTATGA
>NC_087202.1:1666180-1698680 GCF_015104395.2 Macrobrachium nipponense | reverse complement strand
CCTTAGAATGACTGAAGTTTTTTATGACCCTGGGAATGATTGAAGTTGTTTAAGACCCTGGGATTGATTAAAGATGTTTATGACCCCGGGAATGATTGAAGATGTTTATGACCTGGGAAATGATTGAACCTCTTTATGACCTTGAGATTATTGAAGTTGTTTTTGACCCAGGAATAATTGAAGTTGTTTCTGACACAGGCATGATTGAAGACGTTTATGATCCGGGAATGATTGAAGTTGTTTGTGATCCTGAGAATGATGGAAGTATTTTATGACCCCGGGAATAATTGAAGTTATTTGTGACCCTGGAAATGATTGAAGTTGTTTATGACCCCGGAAATGATTGAAGGTGTTTGCGAACCTGGAGTGATTGAAGTTTTTATGATCTTGGGAATGATTGAAGATGTTTATGACCGGGAAATGATTGTAGTTGTTAGGGGCCTGGAAATGATGAAGATGTTTATGGACTGTGGGAATGATTGAAGATGTTTATGACTGTGGGAATGATTGAGATGTTGTTTATGACTGTGCGGAATGATTGAAGTGTTTATGACTGGGAATGATGAAGACTGTTTAATTGACTGTGGAATGATGAAGTGTTTATGACGTGGGAATGATTGAAGGACTTTAATGACGAAGGGAATGATTGAAGTGGGTTTTATGATGGGAATGATTGAAGTGTGTTTATGACTGTGGGAATGATTGAAGTTGTTTATGACTGTGGGAATGATTGAAGATGTTTATGACTGTGGGAATGATTGAAGATGTTTATGACTGTGGGAATGATTGAAGTTGTTTATGATGTGGGAAGATGAAGTTTATTGATGGGAATGATTGAAGATGTTTATGACTGTGGGAATGATTGAAGTTGTTTATGACATGGGGAAAGATTGCAGATTTTTATGACCCCGGGAAATGATTGAAGTTGTTTAGGACCCCAGGAATGATTGAAGTTGTTTATGTACATGGGAATGATTGAAGTTGTTTATGACCCTGGCAATGATTGAAGTTGTTCATGACTCTGAGAATGATTGAAGATGTTTATGACTCTGGGAGTGATTGAAGTTGTTAATGACCGTGGGAATGATTGAAGTTGTTTGTGACCCTGGGAATGATTGAAGATATTTATGACCCTGGGAATGATTGATGTGTTTATGACCTTGGAAGGATTGAAGTTGTTTTATGACCTTGAGAATTATTGAATTTGTTTATGACCTGGGAATGATTGAAGTTGTTTGTGACCCTGGGAATGATTAAACCTGTTTATGACCTTAGGAATGATTGAAGTTGTTTTTGGCCTTGGGAATTATTGAAGTTGCTTATGACCCTGGGAATGATTGAAGATGTTTATGACCCTAGGAAATGATTAAAGTTGTTTATGACCCTCCCTGGGAAATGATTGCCTTGGCGAGTGTGATAATGAGAAGCACTGTATTAAGAATTAAATGTTATTACAGTTAATGATGCCTTCTTCCTATTTTATTTACCTTATAATTAATTGTTAGGATATCAAGGTGGCGGCATAAATGACAAGTTAATTATTAAGTTTTATAAGTAACTGTTTAAAGTAGAAAGTATTGATCATGCGATTACTTCACTATGAAACCTAAGATTTAAGGTGTGTATGTCCATGTTCAGCTGTAGAAAAGAAAGCGTAAGAAACGATAGATCAAATGCGTAGTGAACTGTATACCCACTCACCATTGAGAAGTGTATTTTTGATTAGTATACTTTGACTATTCGTTCCAACTAAATGTGCAGTGTGCTGTTTATTCGAGCAGTTGCTCAGAACTGATGTTCTGGAATTATTCCTTTCATGTTTTCCATAGAAAGAGACACATTACCTTGTTCTCTTGATCTCTATAACCTTCAATAGTTTGATATAAATAGGTTTTATGCAAAAGCTTCTCTTACTTTGCCCTCGTCCACAAATGTATCATTCTTCAAATCGTCTCTAAATTTCATGGCAGCTTTCTTGTATCCCAGTATCTAATAGGACACGTTTTCTTGTTTTAATTTTAAAATTGTTTGTTTACTCAAAATCAATACCCATGCTTCACTTCCCATATACTCCGTTCATATTCTCTTTCTTCCATCTTACTTTCCACCTTCTCCTAACACTTGATTCATAGTGCAACTGCTTTGAGGATTTCCTCCTGTTACACCTTTCAAACCTTTTACTGCCAATTTCCGTTTCAGCGCTGAATGACCTCTTAGGTCCCAGTGCTAGGCCATTGTCTTAAATTCTGTATTCAGTTCACATCCCTATACAAACAAAGCCGGTTCTAGAACGATCGCATTATGCAATTTACTACAAACCTATATGTATTTTACCAGCTGAATTCGTGACTCTTCATTTTGTTAGTCAATATTCGTTGTTTTTACGTCAGTGGCTTTATTTCTGCCTCCATTCAATTTAGGTGTTCTTCTATAGATGGTTTCAAGGTCGTATGTATAATAATTCCAAGTGTGTTATTTGAAAACGTTACTTATTCGCTCATAGATTTATGTCCCTTGGGTTTTATTTCATAATTTATCCGTAAGTCTCAGGCGTTTCCACATCTTATTTATACATTTACTCAACATGGCTATTAAAATCAATAGTTTTAATTTCTCTCATTCTAGTACTTTTGCTTATACCTTCAATTTAAAAAAAATCATGTTATATGTATATATATATATACCTAATATTGTATGTATAATATTCATATTTATAGATATACATCATGTATAAATATATATACGCATTAAGCTACAGATTTCCTTCAATACCTAATTCGCTTTACCTCGGAATTAATATATTTTCATATATGTTTACCGAAGGGGATTTTTTTAGTTGATAATAATATCGTTCGGTTAACGCATGTGGAAATATATTAATTCCGAGGTAGAGCGAATTAGATATTAAAGGACAATTTGCAGCTTAATGCTTATATATCTGAATCGCGGTGCTGTAATAAGACTCATATATATATATATATATATATATATATATATATATATATATATATATATTAATATATATATATATATATATATATATTTATATTTATATTTATATTTATATGAATATACACACACGTCTTGCAAAACATCTCAAACGTAGGAAAGTGAAAAACAATGACGGTGTTTTCCAAGGTTTCGCGAGTAATTTACTCCCCAGTTCCCGAATTCATCATCTTGGCCAGCATTGCACTGGAATCCTGATGCAATTGGCTATTAATCCCAGGAGATTTACAACCCTCCGGCCGAATCCCTTTCGTGCGAATGCCTTCAGTTGCATGGTTGCTGCTGCTGCTGCAATGATTCCCATCAACGTAAATCTCGGCTGCATTTTGCGCGTTATCCCAGGATTGCAGAGTTTAGCGGGCAGTTATTTTTCCTCCTGGAAAGTAAAGTATTCAATTTAATCGCCCGGAATGAAAACGGCAGTACTTAACTTATCATTAAGTCTGATGCATAGAATTTTACGTCAAGGTTAAATGACGATGTTGATGGTGTTATTGCTTTCGTTCAGAAGTGGCGAAGGATGACTCTTGCAGAATCACCATTAGTTGCAAGAAGAGAAGTGTAATATAAAGAATAATACTGGATATTGCAGAGAACGTTACCTGTCTGCTTCAGCGAGGGCTCTTAATGAGTACCGGAGCCCTGGAAGCACACGAAGACTACTTCTGTACAAAAAACCACTCCATATTAGATAGTCCTCATTTTGATATATTTGCCTTCAATTTCTGATGATTTCAGGTAGCAATGCTTTCTCTCTCTCTCTCTCTCTCTCTCTCTCTTGTCTCTATCTCTCTCTTATCTCTCTCTCTCGCTCTCTATATATCCTCTCTCTCTCTCTCTTTCGCCTCGCTCTCTCTATTTCCTCCACAAAAATGTATATTTGATTTTTGTTTCTTTCATTTGTTCAACCATTACTAGTTACAAGAAGAGCAGGCCAGTTTTTTGATTACAGAATTTCTGAATGATTCAGGTAGCAATGCAATAAGGCATAGATCTCTCTCTCTCGCTCCTCTCTCTCCTCTCTCTCTCCTTCACAAAAATTATATTTGATTTTGTTTCTTTCATTTTTTTCACCATTATTAGTTACAAGAAGAGCAGGCAGTTTTTTTTATACTGCAATTTCTGATGATTTCAGGTAGCAATGCAATAAGGTTTAGATCTCGCTCTCTCTCTCCCTCTCTCTCTCGCTCTCTCTCTCTCTCTCTCTCCTTCACATAAATTATATTTGATTTGATTTCTTTCATTTTCTCACCATTATTAGTTACAAGAAGAGCAGGCAGTTTTTTATAACACAATTTCTGATGATTTCAGATAGCAATGCAATAAGGTTGTTTAGATCTCTCCTCTCTCTCTCTCTCTCTCTCTCTCCTCTCTCTTCTTTCTCTCTCTCGTCTCTCTCTGTCTCTCTCTCTCTCTCTCTCTCTCTCTCTCTCCCCTTCACAAAAATATAGTTAATTTTATTTCTTTCATTTTGTTTCACCAGCACCTTGTGCACATTGACCTTTGTGTCTGGCGTTCCACAAGGTAGTGTTCTTAGTCCACTGATATTTTTGGCGTTTGCAGTTGATATGGTTCTTGCCCTTGAAAGCAAAATTGCTCAGCGTGTCGATGATGCAACACTTGTGGGTGTAGTAAAGTCTCTGGTTATGAGGAATGAAGCTGCCCTCAGCCTCAATTATAGTAGATTAACATCAACGTGCATTTGATGTCTAGGCCCGTCCCTTATGACGCTCCTGATTGGCTGTTGATAAGCCAATGACAGGGGTGGGAACTTTCAGTCTCTCTCGAGAGTTCACATAGGTAGGATGCATGTTCTACCTCTCCTGAGGGATACTTTTGAAAGACGTATCCCTCAAGAGAGGTGGAATATAGATCTTACCCATGTAAACTCTCTAGAGACTGAGAGTTTCCAGCCCTGCCATTGGCTTATCAACAGCCAATCAGGAGCTTCGTAAGGGACTGGCCTAGACATCAAATGCACGGGTGATGTGAATCTACTAGAGGACATGGATCGGATCAGTGAATGGTGTAGTCGGTTGGGTATGAGTCTGAACTCAAGTAAAACGAAAACGCCTCTGATTAGCAGATCTCGTAAAGATATTCCACCCCCATCCTCCCCTTCAGGTGGATGGGACTCTGCTGAATGAGTCGGAAGCCTTAACTGACTCACATCTTCCTTTTGAGAAACATCTAATGAAAGTTTTAGCAAGTGCCGCACGGCAGTTAGGTATTGTTCATAGGGCCGCTTTTATTTCTAACAGCGATAAAAGCAATGCAACCTGTTATAGTTCATTTGTCCACACTTTACTAGAATACTGTGCTGCGGTGTGGATGTCTGCTTCTGCGAGAGATCTACCTGTTTTAGATAGAGTTGTTCGTGATGGAAGGTTTTTTGTTTACAAATATTAGCAATTGTGACTTGAGGACCATCGACGGATTGGGTCTCTTGCTTGGTCACTTTTCATATAGTTGTATTTCGACAGAGATCGTTCACGTTCACAATCGATACCTGAACCCCTTTTCTAGTCGAGATCAATCAGATTCGCTGAATATGTATGTATGTATGCATGTATGCATGTATGTATGTATGTATGCATAAGCGAATAGCACAGTAAAAATAATAGGCAGACGTTCGTACCGAGCGCTTTCGTCTTTTAATGAGAGTTTTGTGACTCGACAATATATTACTCATTAAAGGACGAAACCTCGGTACGAATTTCTGCCTTTTATTTTTCCTGTGGTATTCGCTTATATCATGAAGACACGTGCATCTACTGTGATTTCTGAAATATATATATGTATTATAAAGTATCTAGAGAGGAAAAAGCAGAAGGTTCATGCCATATATGTGTATATATATATATATATATATATATATATATATATATATATATATATATATATATATATATATATATATATATATATATATAACTTGAACACGAAAGTTTCGAACGTGATAAATGCATAAATAAAGGCATAATCCACGAAGGAATGATAAACACTGGAGTAGTGCAAGATCTTTCGACTCACGACCTTTACTTTGTGGCTTATACCTTTATATATATATATATATATATATATATATATATATATATATATATATATATATATATATATATATATATATAATCCACCCATTCCCTTCCAGGCATCCACTGTTCTTTGATGTTACTGCTTAAGCCTGGAAAAACAAGGAATTTATACTCCCAGTTCTCCGAAGTTTATGGGAATTTTGGCCATTCCAGATAACTAACCTCCAAGGGCTGGAACTTAACGTAGTTAATTATGAATTTCAGTAACAATTATAGAGCAAAGACAGAAATTAAAAATAGTTGCGAATGAAATCGCATAAATAAATAGATAACTATCATAGGCACTAATATAAAATTTCTCAGAGAAAGGAAACAGTAAACTCGTAGAATCTCAAGAGATCTGACACATATATTACAACTTTAAAAACCTGAACCCTGTCTCCGTGAGAGAAATGGAAGCAATTTGGAATCATTCCTGCTCTGGGGTCTTTCTGTCGCTAATGACGTATCTTTCCTTTGCTAATGATTGCTCCGGATACCTGTTCTGAGTGGCAGATAATGATGCAAAGACAATGGAAGACGTAACAAAGGCTTATGCACCGCCCGTTTTATCTAATCCAAAAGACAAACTCATTCCTTGATGATAAAGTACGGGTAGTTACTGCTCATGATAATAGCACATCAGGACACGACTGACTTCCACTGGTTTGCTAAATGCCTGAAGGAAATTCTAAAGCATTTGGCTGATTTGCTTCACCGTTTTGGCTAAGATCTTTCAACAGGCTCTACTCCAGTAGGGGGTTAGTGCCGTTAGTGCACCTCATTCGGTGCGATGTAGGCATTACTAAGGTTCTTTTGCAGCGTCCCCTTTTCTTTAGGCCCCTAGCTGCAACTATATTTCATTCCGTTTTTACTGTACCCCTTTCATATGTATTTCTTTTTCTTCCATCTTACTTTTCCACCCTCTCCTGACAATGGATTCATACTGCAACTGCCTTGAGGGTTTCCTCCTGTTACACCTTTCAAACCTTTTCACTGTCAATTTCCGTTTCAGCGCTGAATGGCCTTAGTTGCCCCAGTGCTTAGCATTATGCCTAAAACCTGTAAATCAATCAATCAACAGGCTCTACTACCGTCATCACCATACATTTAGGATTTGGATGGATGAAGTCGAGATCAAGAAGCTTTTGACAATACTTGGTTAAGTTAACACTGATAAAAGTTCAACGTCATAAGACAATAAGTCGCTGGTCGTAGCAACCTGCTTGGAACCTGTTAAAAGAAAAATTTAAAAGTTTACAAAATATATATATTTTTTAAATTTCTTCTCTCGACATTCAGTACCTGGTCGGATTCTGCTCCTCCGTATAGAGTTTCGCAAGCGCCACAGTGGCGTGGTCGGTTTGGTCTTGGCCTGCCATCTCGGTGGCTGCGAGTTCGATTCTCGGGCATTCCTTTGAGGGGTGAGAGATGTGTATTTCTGGTGGTAGAAGTTCACGAATGTCGACGTGGTTCGGAAGTCACGTAAAGCCGTTGGTCCCGTTGTTGAATAACCGTTGGTTCCATGCAACGTAAAAACACCATTCAAACCTACAAAGAAACAAACGTAGCGTTTCGTGAGCTCTGCAGTTCTTAGATTTAGTTTTTTCACCGACGGGTAGTCGAGGCAGCAAAAGATCATGATAGGATCAGTGATTTATTACTAGTTTTGGTGAAATTTTCGTGATTTCTCACCAAGTTCGATCAATTCTAATCGTTTTTTGTTGAATTTGGACTTTTTTTTTATTTGGCTAGCATTGTGACTAATGTGACTTAGTTGGCGTTAGTTTTAGTCCGCCTTTTTAAATTTTTTATTTATTTATTTATTTATTTATTTACGTATTTATTTATTTATTTTTTGTACCAATCCTAATGCGGTTCGCTGTGGGTATTGCTTAAGGTTCCTTGAAACGTCCCTTCGGCCCCTAATAATAATAAATGATGATGACATAAAGAGAAAAAATTACGCTCCTTCAGTGGAAAGGAAAAATATTGAATGGGATTGGAACATATTTATTTTGTGATTTAAAATAAAAATTTGGAGTAGTCCGTCCTAGAATAGATCAGTTAAACGTAATGATATTCACTTTTCGCTTCTGATATATAAAACACTATGCAGCCCAATTTAAACTTCAAAGGTTAATCTGGCTCAAACATCAGATAAAACATGCTATAAAGAACGGTACAATGAAGGCTAAACAAATACTAGTAAATTCGATCAAACTTAATTTTTTTATATTCATACGAAAGAATATTGTTTCAGGTTTTATGTTTTTTATATTTTTTTCCGTTCCGTAATAAAGCGTTTTCTTTACAAAAGCCGAAATGTGTTTAGTCCAAAGGGAAAATATTCCTCGTTTGCAATCGAACTTTTCCTTGAAGGTGGAATGTGGTTGGTTCATATTTTTTTTTTCTCAGCCATTTCTATTGATGAGGGAAAAATTGCGAAACCGTCAGTTGCTGTTTTGAAAGAAGCGATGAAAAGACAGCGCTCCTTTTGATTGCTTCGAAATAGGGATAGAAGTATAAAACGATTTTATTTTAATTGGTGGCTGAAAAGAATCTTCTCATATCTCTGTGTTTTCCTGACGTTTAATATCTCTAACACATTGAAAACCTTATTTTTTCCTTTCTTCCTTTTGCCAAAAAATAAAATAAAATAAAAATTCGTGCCTTTTGTTTTCGGGGTTATTTGAGATTCGGTATAAATATTATTTTTTATGTAGGAACTTTCGTTGTGTATAAAATTTTTGTGCTTGAGAATTTTAACTTTGGTATGATTATATTTCTAGCATCATAACGACCTACAAAACTTCTCGATTTCCCCAAAACCTTACTTTTAAGGTTATTTATTCACCCCCCTCCCCACCCCAGATCATTAAGTACTTTTCTTACTATTATAACGAAGGATTAGCCTCGAAATGCGTTCGGTAGACTGTCATATCTTATGTAATATAAAGTTGAATTGTATTTTATTGTGTGTTAAATTATTTGTTAATTACGTTATACGAAGTTTTAATAAATAACAAGAGTTCAGTTTTGTCGTATATTAACTGTTAAGATACGTTTTGTTATTTGGTTTTTCGTCTCCAGTATTAGGTATACGCCATGACTTGATGTTCACTGTGATGGAATCATAATCTATTCGATAACTGAAATATCCTCTTTTATTAGTGATGAATGAGAAGCCACAGCATATATAAGATATTTTGCACTCTTATTAATGGTATTAATAATATTTCCATTATTATTATATTATTATTATTATTATTATTATTATTATTATTATTATTATTATTATTAATTAATTATTATTATTCAGAAGATGAAACCCATTCATATGGAACGAGCCCACCAAAGGGGCCACTGATTTCTTTCATATTTACTTGAAGTTGGATCTCAAGGCTTTGTAGTGACAAGTGTATCAAAAAAAAAAAAGACCAAAGAATTTGAGTAGTTAAGAGAGCATTGTGGCTATTACAATTACATATGTATCTGATAAAAGTGACCATTAGATCCTATAATATAGATATATATATTATATATATATATATATATATATATATATATATATGAATAATTATCACATCACCGTGATTCATATAAATCATTCGAGCTACAAATGTCCTTCAATATCTAATTAGCTCTACCTCGGAATTGATATATTTTCATATATGTACCGAAGGGGAATTTTTTTTAGTTGATAATAATTTCGTCCCCTCATGGGATCGAACCACTGTCCAGTGGACGGGAACGAAATCAGGACGGACAGCGATGACACATGGCAATGGTTACAGAGGGGAGAGCTCAAGAAGGAAACTGAAGGAATGATAACAGCGGCACAAGATCAGGCCCTAAGAACCAGATATATCTAAAGAACGATAGATGGAAATAACATCTCTCACATATGTAGGAAGTGCAATACGAAAAATGAAACCATAAACCACATAACAAGCGAATGTCCGGCATTTGCACAGAACCAGTACAAAAAAGAGGCATGATTCAGTAGCAAAAGCCCTCCACTGGAGCCTGTGCAAGAAACATCAGCTACCTTGCAGTAATAAGTGGTACGAGCACCAACCTGAAGGAGTGATAGAAAACGATCAAGCAAAGATCCTCTGGGACTATGGTATCAGAACAGATAGGGTAATACGTGCAAATAGACCAGACGTGACGTTGATTGACAAAATCAAGAAGAAAGTATCACTCATTGATGTCGCAATACCATGGGACACAGAGTTGGAAGAGAAAGAGAGGGAAAAAATGGATAAGTATCAAGATCTGAAAATAGAAATAAGAAGGATATGGGATATGCCAGTGGAAATCGTACCCATAATCATAGGAGCACTAGGCACGATCCCAAGATCCCTGAAAAGGAATCTAGAAAAACTAGAGGCTGAAGTAGCTCCAGGACTCATGGAGAAGAGTGTGATCCTAGAAACGGCACACATAGTAAGAAAAGTGATGGACTCCTAAGGAGGCAGGATGCAACCCGGAACCCCACACACTATAAATACCACCCATTCGAATTGGAGGACTGTGATAGAGGCAAAAAAAAAAAAAAAAGAAAAAAAAAATAATAATAATAATAATGAATTTCATTTCAGCGAAGAAATATAAAAAAATAGTTTTCATAATTATGGTAATGACAGTAATAATGTTGATAATAGTAGTAAAAATAAAAAATGAAAAAACATTGAAGTCGATACGAGTAGGTTTTGATAAAGCCCAAAGACCAGTGGTATGGAATGTCTTTTAGAACTGTGGTATTCCCGATAGATATTGTACTTTAATTGGAAATATCCTGAGACTAAGTTAATGTTGATAGGCTCTTACCTTCTACGTAGTCAGTAAGGAAGGCTTTTGCTGTTGGTTTATTCTTTCTTGCACCTCACGCGGTGCACTGTAGGCATTGCTTAAGGTTCTTTGCAAGCGTCCCTTCTGCCCCTGGCTGCAAAGCCTCTTTCTTCCATCTTGACTTTCCACCCTCTCTAACAATTGTTTCCCTGTGCAACTGCTTTGAGGTCTTCCTCCTGTTACGCCTTTCAGACCTTCTTATTGTCCATTTCCTTTTCAGCGCTGAATGACCTCGTAGGTCCCAGAGCTTGGCCTTGGGGCTAAAGTCTATAATACAGTCCAATCCTACTACTTAATCTTTATTTATCTCTGCTGTCTAAATGAGTCACAGAATAAGAAACCCAGAGATGACTTTACAGTCACTTGTATCTATCTGTCTGGTATTTATGAATCACATTCTTTAGGAGACGTTTTTATGACAATTAATTTGACTTCGTTATCTGGCAATTTAGTTCACTCAGCAGGTCGTTCTCATCATCATTCCTAATGAGAAAAAAGGTAAAACAAAAATTTAAAAAAATAAAAATTTCAGGGAGACTTTAATACGTACATTTATAAGAGGATAATTGACAAGTTATATATTGATACCTTTTGCCGTGATATTACAAATTTTGCCTGAATCCAGATATCAGATATCTTTTCTAGCAAAAAGAAAAACAATGAATACAGTTATAAGAGGATCACTGGCAAGTTATATTTTATGACCTTTTGCAGTCAATATTGCAAATTCTGCCTGAATCTGAATATGAGATACCTTTCTAAAATAAAAAAGAGAAAATGAAAATAGTATTCAGAGGAAAATCCTTAAAATGCACAGATTTAAACATTAATGAAGCACTGACCTCTCTATCTCTCTTACACACACACGCAAAGAAATTCTTCTGTTAAAACAGGATACGTCTCAAATATAAAAGGCCCATTAAAACCAGAGTGTTTTAATGGGCCTTTTGTTCTTGAGACACACACACACACACACACACACACACACACACACATATATATATATATATATATATATATATATATATATATATACACTATATATATATATATATATATATATATATATACACACACACACACACACACACACACATATATATATATATATATATATATATATATATATATATATATATATATATATATATATATATATATATATATATATATATATATATATATCGAGCTACAAATGTCCTTTAATATCAGGTATTTTTTGTTTTGGAGACTGCATCAAGCCCATTCTATTATCGCTATTAAATTCCCCCTCGGTTAAACATATTTGAAAATATATTAAATTCCCTGGTAGAGTGAATTAGATACAAAAGGACATTTGTAGCTCGATATATGTATTTGAATCTAGGTAATGTGATATGACTTATATAATGACTACGTCCGGGCAAAAGCACTACCACGCTACCGAGGACGAGATGGGCTTGATGCAGTCTCCAAAACAAAAAATACCTGAGCGCGGCAGGTATATGAGATGGGAGGCGGCGTAAACTTATATCTCTTGCGGTGGCGGGGTTGGCTAAGGCTTCACTTCCAGTCCTGGAATTGAGAGGTCGATGGTTCGCGCCTGTCGGCCGCAATTCTATTATCGCAAAATAAATTCCCCCTCAGTTAAACATATATAAAAAATATATTAATTCCCGGGTAGAGTGAATTAGATATTAAAGCGGACATTTGTAGCTCGGTATATGTATATGAATCACGGTAATGTAATATGACTTATATATATATATATATATATATATATAATATATTATATATATATATATATATTATAATTTCAGAGAGAAATAACATTCCTTTTTTTTATACCCGCGCAACCTTTTTAAGCTGGCGAGCTTAAAGGGATCAGTGGGCAGTAAATCGAGATCATCCGGGATTTCTTCTGTCTCCTGGATAAATATAAGGGCGAAACATACTCGTATATTTAGGCTATATAGAAAGAGACGCCTCTTATGAGTATGATATATGACTGCTTGGAGAGAGAGGAGGATGCCTTGAGATTGCGAGAGAGAGAGAGAAGAGAGAGAGATTACGTCTGATAGGTTAAAAATCTTGACATTGCGAAGATGAATGAGAAAATGAATACATACACTCGTATCCTCGAAACATCATATGCTCCCTGTTCTGCAAGTGACAGTCATGGATACGAAACCCATTGTCGCAAATATATAAGGTAAATTAGGCTTCAATAAAAATTCTTACGATGTTAGTCAAGAAAATGAGTTTCACTGAGGTATTTTTTTAAAAGAATATAATCGCCATTAGTTGAAGCAAGAAAATGAGTGTTTCATTTAATAATTTTATTTAACTATAATCGCCATTAGTTGCATAAATAGAGGTTTTTATTTACGAGGAGGATAATTTTGATAATATCGTGATATTTCCTTCATTATTGAAGTGGCTTTTTTTTTTATAGCATTTTAAAGAACTTCATGGGAATAATATCATTTTTATTCTTTATTAGACTGTCATCGTTTATCCATTTCATCCTTCAAGCTTTATTAGTCTCTGTCTTTATTCTCGATGACCAAAAATTGATCTTTATAACTTGAATTATTTCCATCTTTAGTTATAGTGAGAATTAATTATCTATCTATCTATCTATCTATCTATCTATCTATCTATCTATCTCTATCTATCTATCTATCTATATATATATATATATATATATATATATATATATATATATATATATATATATATATATATATTAATTCATAGAGAGAAATACAGAAAGAAGAGAATCCCACGGATTAAAAAAGAAAAAAAAAATATATATAAAAATGCAATAAAATGCATGTAGAATAGCATGAGTGGGGTTTTATTTTTATCATTTATTATATCGCCTATTAAATTACAGTAAAAAAATTATAATTGGATTAAATTCAAATGCTGAAGTTTCTGACCAAGAGGTGTCGTGGGAACGCAAGCTTGTTGGTATCTTCCATGCCTGGAAACCATTACATCCAGTCCAGCTGCCAGTCCTCTTTCCTCGCTTTCCAGACAGTCCGATTTTTATTTCTTCTTCTTCTTCTTCTTTTCCATCTTCCTGTTTCTCCCCCTCATCGAAGTCTTCAACCGTTCATTGAAGATATTTATCATTTTTTTTACGCTTTTATCTAATTCTAAAAAAAGTGATATTTTTTCTCTTATTAGTCTGTGCAAATGCGACTGTTATTATAGCAGCGTAAATAAATTCTTACTGAAAATGTTTTTCTGATTTACACTTTTATCTAATTCTGAAAAAGGTTATATGTTTCTCTATTAGTCTGTGCAAATGGGGTGGCTATGATAGCAGCGTATATAAAATCTCATTGAAAATGTTTTACACTTTTATCAAATTTAGAAAAAAAACTATTATTTTTTCTCTATTAGTCTGTGCAAGTGGGGTTGGTATGATAGCAGCGTACATAAATTCTCATTGAAAATGTTTTACACTTTTATCAAATAAAAAAAAAAAGTGACATTTTTTCTCTATTAGTCTGTCCAAGTTGGGTTGTTATGCTAGCAGCATGTGTAAATTCTCATTGAAAATGTTTTACACTTTATCAAATTTAGAAAAAAAAGTTATATTTTTTCTCTATTAGTCTGTGCAAATGGGGTTGTTATGATAGCAGCGTATACAAGTTCTCATTGAAAATGTTTTACACTTTTATCCAATTCTAAAAAAGTGACATATTTCTCTATTAGTCTGTGCTAATGGGGTTCTTATGATAGGAGCCTATATATATTCTCATTGAAAATGTTTTACACTTATCAAATTCTAAAAAGAATGACATATTTCTCTATAAGTCTGTGCAAAAGGAGTTGTTATGATAGCAGCGTATATAAATTCTGGAATACGCTCGAGGCTCCCATAAAATACACCCTCGGTTCTCCCACCCCTGCCTTCTTGCCCTGATGGTTTGGTGGAAGCAAATCTGGAAGTTATCTGATTAATCTCCTAGATTTTTCGGTTCGTTACTGAATTAGCAAATTGCTCCTTCCGGAATTCCTCCCATTTTATTGAGGAGATATGGACGTATTTCGTCCGCATCTAATTTAGCTCGATTTGGATTCATTACGTAAAGAATGAATCAGATTAAACGAGGGAGCATAGAGTCGCGGTTTCCGTCCTCTGCTGGATGAGGAAATGGTACTGGAACCTCTGCTGGAAATTTGAATGGTAGTGGAACCTCTGCTAGTAGTTTTGCTGGAAGGGGGAATGGTACTGGAACCTCTACTGGAAAGTGGAACGTAGTGAAACCTCTGCTGGTAGCTCTGTTGCAAGGTGGAATGGTACTGGAACCTCTGCTAGAATGTTAATTGGTAGTACTGGAACCACTGCTGGACGGTGTAATGATACTGGAACCTCTGCTGGTAGGTGGAATGGTACTGACCTCTACTGGAAGGTGGAATGGTAGTGGAACCTCTGCTTGTAGGTGGAATGGTAGTGGAACCTCTGCTGGAAGGTGGAATGGTACGGGAACCTCTGCTGGAAGGGGAAATGGTACTGGAACCTCTGCTGGAAGGTGGAATGGTACTGGAACCTCTGCTGGAAGGTGGAATGGTACGGGAACCTCTGCTGGAAGGGGGAATGGTTCTGGAACCTCTTCTGGAAGGGGGAATGGTACTGGAACCTCTACTGGAAGGGGGAGTGGTGCTGGAACCTTTGCTGAAAGGTGGAATGGTACTGGAACCTCTACTGGAAGGGGGAATGGTACTGGAACTCTCCTGGAAGGTGGAATGGTACTGGAAAAGACTGATTTCAGATGTGATCTCAGGATATCAATGAATATCAGCATTAACGATTGACCTTTTCCAGTCTTATGGGATCAGAGCACTTGCATGTCAAGTAGTTTCGTATATTATCGCTGACCTATTTTGGTATTTATTTATTTATATTAATTAAATATAGAACCCAAGGATTTATAAATAAGTACCTTATTCCCTCTCCATTCATTAGACGAATGTTCGATTTCTGCTTTTTCCGAGTGTCTTTATTCCACTATATATTTGCTCTTATTATCTTAATTTTCCACTGATTTGAGAGACCCTTGCATAAGGAAACCATATTTGACGAATTATGGGGAGTCATATGTCAATAGGATGATATTTCTGAAGTTTAAGTATTAGGTCTGGAACTGTTGCCCAAACTCCTTCGCCGTGTCTTCATGAATTCCTTGAGCAAGCTTATATGTAGGACATTCTTGAGGATCTGTTTAATTCCATTTCGTTTTCCTGCTAAGAATCATAGATTTTTTATAGATTTTGTTCTAATAATTTCGTACCCCCTCAAAACCCAGTCTTGGTATTATCTCTGAATGGGTAAAACAAAACATGTCGAAGCCAAGATTATTGATACTAGCAAACATTATGTATATAGAAAGAAATTACGTATGAAAATTCGTAAAGTAATTAAGTCTACGGGCATGACCAGCCTCGTTTCACGGGCAGAACCAGCCCCATTTCAGGGAATCCCTTCTCACCCCTCTCACCCCTACCCCCTTCGGAGGGGGGAGGTAGGATGAAACCCCATTATAAATCATCTTAGGGGGCCCCACTATAACCCTGCCAAGTTTCATGCCCACAGGACCAGTCGTTTGCCCGTGATGGAATGACAGACGGACGGACTGACATTACGCACATTATAGTAAAATAATAATCTGGTAACATCAACGAATTGGTAAGAAAAATCATGGTTTGCGAATGACATCTCTAAATTGGAATGAAAACGATCATATTTTAAGCAAGGAATTCTTTCTGTTTCAAATAGAAGATTCCAGTTCCATGTGAAAAGAATTATAGCTCTCTCTCCTCTCTCTCTCTCTCTCTCGCTCTCTCTCTCAGTCCCCCCCCTCCCTTCTCTCTCTCTATCTCTCTCTTTTTTTGTGCCCCTTCGAGAAACTTTTTTTTTTTTTTTTTTTTTTTTTTTTTTTTTTTTTTTTTTTTTTTTTTTTTTTTTTTGTGCCCCCTTCGAGAAACGGAGGTCGATTTGGCCGGTGGCTGGCACCATACATCGTGCGGCACTTGTCATGAATACATAAAGAATCAAAGACGATAAATTTTTTTTCATGCAACTTAGAAATATTATTGGACATTTTTTTCTCATTCTTTATCCTTTATACTTGTCTTTGACAGTCTTTCGAAGAGCTCTGGCCATGAATGGAAATATTAATACTCTTCTCTCTCTCTCTCTCTCTCTCTCTCTCTCTCTCTCTCTCTCTCAGCTCAAATGAAAGTCAAATCAGCTCTGTCATCAAACCGCTATTTAATCATCTCAGTTGAACATACTAAGAAATCTTCAGATCTCTCTCTCTCTCTCTCTCTCTCTCTCTCTCTCTCTCTCTCTCTCTCTCAGCTCTGTCGTCAAACCATTATGTAATCCTCTTTTTGGCAGGTCAAATTGGTTCCCTTAGTTTTTATTTCATTCATAGCTACAAGTTTGAAAGGAACTCTAAAATATCAGTATGACGTACGGACTTTATCCCTGTATTACTGCCTTTTTCCACAAAATCTAGCCTCCTGTGGGGGCAAGCCAGCCTCAATGGGTGCCGGTCCCAAGCCCGGATAAATAGGGAGGGTTGGTGTCAGGAAGGGCATCCGACTGTAAAAACCCATGCCAAAACCAATGGAATGAGTCGTGATATTGATGAGAATAGGGCTAGGACGTACTCCGTAAACGACGCACAGACACATCGCCCTAACTCTGTGACAAGGCGAGGGCTACTGCATCATGAGCGGGTGCAGCTAAAGAAGCGAGCTCTAAATGTGATCAGAATAGGCCAGCTCAATATTGGGTCTATGACAGAAGAGGAAGAGAGTTGGCAGAGTTAATGAGGATAAAGAGAGTGGATATTTTGTGTGTGCAGGAAACTCGATGGAAGGGTAATAAAGCTAAAGAACTGGGGGATGGCTACAAGTTAATCTATAGTGGGAGCAAATGAGCAGGGGTAGGACAATGGCGTTGGAGTAGTGTTGTCGGGGGAAATGAAGAATGCAGTGACGGAAGTGAGTAGAAAGAATGACCGCATTATGAGAGTGAAGATATGTTATGGAGGGGAAACAATGAACATCATTAGCGCTTATGCTCCACAAGTGGGCTGCACAGAGGAAGAAAAGAGCCGTTTTTTTGGAACGAAATGAGTGAGGTAACGCAAGAACTGGAAGAGCAGGAGAGGACTGTAGTGGGGGCAGACTTTAATGGACATGTCGGAAATGAAAAGGATGTAATTGAACGTTGTGCCCATGGAGGACATGGATTGGGGAGAGAAACCCAGAAGGAGAGAGTATGTAGACTTTGCCGTGTCCTTTGATATGGCAATAGTGAACACATTCTTCAAAAAGAAGAGGGAGCACTGATAACATACAGGAGTGGCGGTAGATGCACACAAATAGATTACCTCCTTTACAATAGATCAAGGCTGGTGGAAGTTAGGAATTGTAAAAGTTATCCCAAGGTGACCACGTGGCCCCCCAACATAGGCTCCTTTGTATGGATTTAAAGATGAAAGGAGAAAAGAAAACGAAAAAGAATGGGGTAAAGAAAATCAAGTGGTATAAATTGTTAGGGAGGGATAATGATAAGAAGAGAGAGTTCAGGAGAAGAGTGCTTGGAGTGGTTGATCTGGAATTGAAGATGTGGGAGAATGGTGGAGGCATAATGCATCAGTGATTAGAAGACATGGAAAGGAGATACTAGGGGAAACATCTGGAATAGTATGGGAGGAAAAGGAGAGCTGGTGGTGGGAAGAAGAGGTGGGGGAAGTGGTGAAAGGTAAAAGGGAGGCAAAGAAGAGATTTGAAGAGTCACAGCTGCAGGAGGACAGAGAAAGATTAAGAGAAAGAAACAAAGAAGTAAAAAGGGTGGTAGCTCAAGCTAAGGCAAGGGCACATGAAGAGGTTTATAATGAACTGGAAACCAAGGAAGGGTTGAGTAAGATGCTCAAACTGTCAAAAGTAAGAAATAAAAGAACAAAGGACATCACCCATATTAAGCAAATGAAAGATAGGAATGGTACTTTCGTAAAAAAGAAGAAGACATCCTGAAAAGATGGAAAGAGTATTTCGAACAACTGCTAAATGAAGAAAATGAAAGACTTGTAAGAGAGGATGGACAAGTAAACATGGGAAATGGTAATGCGGGATATCCTAGGGATGAAGTGATACGAGCCTTAAAAAGAATGAGAAATGGGAAGGCAACAGGACCTGACTTAATCCCAGTCGAAGTTTGGAAAGCCTTAGGAGAGGAAGGGGTAGACATCTTGTATGATCTGATGGTAAAAATATTCGAACAGGAAAAGATACCAGAAGAATGGCGGGAAAGCGTATTGATACCTATATTTAAAGGTAAAGGTGATGTCCAGGAATGCAGTAATTATAGAGGTATAAAACTAATGTCTCACACGTTGAAAGAGATTTTGGAAAGAATCATAGATAGCAGGCTGAGAGAGGAAGTTAGAATAGGGAAGGAACAGTTAGGATTTATGAAGGGAAGCGGCACAACGGATGGAATATTTTGCATAAGGCAGCTAATGGAGAAATTCAGAGAAAAACAACGAGACCTGCATCTGGTATTCATAGGACCTTGAAAAGGCCTATGACAGAGTGCCAAGCCAAGAAATATGGAGATGTTTGAGGGAGAAGATGGTGCCGGAAAAGTATGTCAGAGTTATTCAGGAGATGTACAGGAATGTGTATACTATAGTGAGGAGTAGTGTTGGTGAGACGGATGGATTTGAGATAGGAGTTGGATTACACCAGGGGTCAGCACTTAGCCCATTCATCTTCAACATCGTGATGGATGTAATGACCAGGGATGTTAGAGAAGCAGTGCCATGGTGCATATTATACGCGGATGACATTGTGTTGTGTTCAGAGGGGAAGGAGGAGTTGGAGGGGAGGTTGGAGAGGTGGAGAGCAGCACTTGAGGAGAGAGGAATGAGAATAAGCAGATCAAAAACCGAATATATGTGTTCTAGTATTACTGAGGACGGTGGAAGTAGCATAAGATTGGGTGGGGAAGAAATAAAGAAAGTACAGAAGTTCAAGTACTTAGGGTCTGTATTGGAGGATAGTGGAAGCATGGACCAAGAGGTGAGACACCGAATTCAGGCAGGATGGAATAACTGGAGGTCTGCATCAGGGGTACTCTGTGACAAGAAGGTCCCTCTGAAATTGAAAGGAGAGTTCCATAGGACGGTGGTCAGACCAGCAATGTTATATGGAACAGAAACGGCAAGTATGAGGAAAACAGAGGAGAAGAAGATGGATGTAGCAGAAATGAGAATGTTGAGATGGATGTCGGGAGTAACAAGGGAAGATAGGATTAGAAAATGAGTATATAAAAGGATCAACAAAGGTAGCTGAAATATCGAAGAAAATACAGGAAGGAAGGCTTCGATGGTATGGACACCTGTTACGAAGGGAGGAACGTCATGTTGGAAGACATACGATGGAATGGAAGTGCGGGGTAGAAGGAAGAAGGGAAGACCAAGAAAGAGATGGCGTGATTGTGTAAGGGAAGATATGGAATTGAAAGGTATAAATGAGAACGAGGCACAAGACATAAATCGATGGAGACGACTCATTCGTAATGGCGACCCCATATAAAAATGGGTTTAAGCTAGGAAGAAGACTGCCTTTTTCCACAAAAAAAATAATAAATAGATAAATAATAAATAAATAAGTAAATAAATAAAATGCGTCTTTTCACTTTTTTTCTGCAATTTAGGCAGTTGTATTTGGAGCCTCAATATTATCTTTGGAAATTCATCGTATTTTGTAAAAAAAAGATAAAAAACCAATCTGCAAATTGAGTTCTTTAAAACTGTTTTAAGGAAGTTAATTTCTCTTCAGTCCTCGATCATCAACGCTGTTTCTTTCGTATGATCTATGTCTCGAATCTGTGCTATAGGTCTGCTGCTGGGTGATTAATCATGTAAAAAAAACATTTCCCTATCGAACTGGTCTCGGGAGATACCCTGGGCAAACAGATAAGTAATGAATACCATTACGCCCCCCGGACAAGTTTGCCTAGCCAATCTCTTGCTCCTGCTGCTGCTGAGGTGAGATATCTGATATAAAACTCGATCTAGTGATATTCATGAGGTATGCAAACTTGCAAAGCACGAGAAGAAGCGCCTGGCAGTAATGAAATATTTTTAGGGTGGGGGGGACCGCTGGATTATGTGAATAGTGCCACTAATAGTTTGTCAGTCTATATCTATTTATCTGTTTATTATTATTATTTTTTTTTTCTAAGTGGGACCTCTTCTTTTCGTATTTTCAATACGTTTCCTAATGAGCACCTTAATATTCTTTGGAAGCTTGAATTTCAAGTCAACGGAATTTGTGGGCGTGTTCTATTTGAATAGGTCTCATCTTCTGAATAATAATGATAATAATATGATAAAATTAATAATAATAATCTATAATGCATCACTATGCCGTGACCGGAGATGATTAAGGAGTTTAAAAAAGCCACAATAATATACTACTGGATTTCCAGGAAGAGAGTTTTAGATAAGTGGGGGAAAATATGAAACGGCGTACATAAAGAAATAAAATAAACGAGAGAAAATGCTAAGTGCTAGAATACACGCTGACTCCCAGAGTAGACTGAAAAGAGAGTTTACACTCTTCCGCCGTAATGGCTTAGCCGTGTTGACAAACACTGAAAATTGCTCCAACACGAGAGTGGGAGAGAGCGAGTGGGCGAGTGAATGAATGAATGAATGAATGAATGAGTGAGAGGTTTGGTGGTTTTAACCTTTTTTGCATGACATTTCTGACATTTTATCTATTTATTTTTGTTCCAAGGCGCTGGCCACCCTATTCTTTTCCCAGCTTATTTGTGATGCCAATTTGTTGGATAATCTCTCAGCAAAGGCGTTTCTCCTGTTCTTGGAGATTTCGTGATTCAGTCAAGACGAGATAGAAAAGGAAGGAGAAAAAGTAATTTTAGTTACAAAAGTCGAGATGGAATTTCGGCGTGGGAGATATTGTGTGATAAAAGATAAAAGATACTCTGATGTAATGATACGCTTCGCTGGATATTGTCCACCATGTAGTATATGTGCTGGGTTATCTATATATATATATACTATATATATATATATATATATATATTATATATATATATATATATATATATATATATATATGTAATAGATATATAGATATAGATATAGATATATAGATTATATCTACATATAGATCTATATCTATATATTATACATATCTATATATACATATATATATATATATATATATATATATATATATATATATTATGTATGTATGCATGTATGTGTTTAAGTAATTAATAACATGAACGATAACTACATCTTCTCTCTCTCGCTCTCTCTCTCTCTCTCGCTCTCCTCTCACAAAAAACACACACACACACACACACACAAATCATTTATATTTGTAACCCTAATCGGAAATTTCTCACAACAAAACAACATCGGAGTCCAGTTAATCACCCAATTCCTTGCATAATTAATCCCCCAATTCCTTGTATAATTAACACCTAAAAAAAAATTCATTGTATAATTAATCACCCAATTCCTTTTGTAATAATTAACACCCAATTCCTTGTATAATTAATCCACCAATTCCTTGTATAATTAATCGCCTAATTCATTGTATAATTAATCACCCAATTCCTTATACAACTTTACCGTCGTAAAATGAAAAAAAGGCTAAAATTTATATTTACAAGGCTAAAATTTACATTCACGTTTGTACTCCCAAATTTTCCATCGAGATGGAGTTGCACGAAAGGCAGTGACGGTCTCTCAGAAGACGTTTCTTTCGACTTGGAGTAGGTCCATAACTCGTTTTGAAATCTAATCAGGAGGCGTGTACCGTGTTCTGGCTTCGTGTAGCCAAGAGGGAAGGAGGGAAAATTCTAACTGTCACAAGCGAATTTTTGCTCGAAACGCGAAGCGAGTAAAGGGATCGTATACAGGATCTTCCTGAAGTATTTTTTTTAATTTAACTTTGCAAAGATCGAAGGAATACTGTTCGATTTTTGCGGCATTATCCACATTTTTTTAATTATTAAAAATCTATATGAAGTATTTCAGTAGTAACATATTATACGAAAATACATAATTAGAGAGACAAATAAGCATTAAAGGAATATGCGTACCGCTGTAACCAACGTATGGTTTTTTTATCCTAAACGAGAGAGAGGAGAGAGAGAGAGAGAGAGAGAGAGAGAGGAGAGAGAGATTTGAGAGAGAGAGACCCAGAGAATTTACCCTTTACCAAATAAGTATCAGGATACGGAACTCACAGACCTCATTAAACTTTGTTTTTCTGGCAAAATAAATAAGGAAATAGACCGACAGACGGGAAAATGAAAAAGTATAGTAACTAATTGGTAAAATATTGAATATACATCCTTTAAATATTGAAGAGGAAAGTGTACTCATAAAAATAACTATAACATCCCAATGTCATTTCGGCCACATTTTAAGCAGATTTTAATTATTCAGATTATGCAAATATCGCTCATTTGCCAACTCACCGGAGTGTATTCCCTATGCATAAAGTGTTCTAATGAAAATAGCACACTCTTTAATTATATTAATTTTCTTCGAATAAAGAATATCTTAGTTAACAGTAAAATAGAGCAGGTAAATCATATTTTCCTGCAGGGATTGATTATTTTCTAATGCTGGTATACCGAGAGGAATATTCTTCCTGCTAAAAGTTAGGTCTGGAATATGACTTTTTTTTTTTTTCTATAGCATTTTTGTCGTTTTTGCCTTTTGGTTTTATATCAGATTCCAACCTAATTATTCCAGAGTTTGTGTTTTATATCAGATTCCAACCTAATTATTGTATAGTATGTGTTTTATATAAGTTTCTCCAACCTAATTATTCCAGAGTTTTGTGTTTTTATATCAGATTTCCAACCTAATTATTGTAGAGTATGTGTTTTATATAAGTTTTCCAACCTAATTATCAGTTTGTGTTTATATCAGATTCAAAACTAATTATTCCAGAGTTTGTGTTTTATATCTTCCAACCTAATAATTCCAAAGTCCATGTTATCGGCTTGAATTACGATTTTTTTTATTTAAATAAGTATCAACGTTAATCAGAAGCCCTTATATATATATATATATATATAATATATATATATATATATATATATATATATATATATATATATATATATATGTGTGTGTGTGTGTGTGTGTGTGTGTGTGTGTGTGTGTGTAAGTACACATAAAGACAAAATCCACGGAAGGAGAGTGAAACTATAGAGTACCACCAGCGAGGCCTTACGACTCCTCGTCTGCTTGGTAAAGGACGAGAAGTTGAAAGGCCTGGCAGCTGTTACTCCATTGTATCATTTTCCTGCGTGGACTCTGGCTTGGTTTATATATTTATCACGTTCCAAATTTTCGTGATTCTGGGCGTATCTCCCTTGATGGGATGCAGGCAACGTGTTCCTCCCCTCCTTCTTTCTTGCGCATTTTCTGCTCGAATTCCTAGCGGGCACGTGTCATCAATCATGTCCTCCCTCGTTGAATTATCTTGGTGCTGTGATGTGTCATCTGTCTGTGGTTTCTCTATTTGGTATATTTCGAAAGCAAAGTTCTCTCTCCCTGTCTTGGCACGTGTTTAAACATTTAAATCTCTGAGCTTAATATAAATGTATGGACTTGTTTAAGTATCAATATACTTATTTTTTTCTCATTCATTCGCTCTAATCATTGGCTGACTTATTCAAACGTATCCATATACTGCTTTTTTTCCCCTCATTCTTCCTTTTCTAATCATTTGGCTGGTAAACACTTGACAATTCTTTATTTTTGCTGGAAATTAGACCAGTCTTATCAAATTCTAATTCGTCTTTTATGTGAAGTATTATTTTTTAAATATGCAATATCATTAAAAATATAATGGAAAAGTTATTTAAAATGCAAAGCAGAAAGCTTTTGATGACCTCGTGATTATCAGTTTTCATTAAAAATATCATTAAAAAAATGGCAATGGAAGGTTTTTTCCTTTCCCAACAAAAGTAAAGACGTTCCTGTGATATCATTTTCCCCTTCATCTTCCCAGACAAGCGGTGGTATATCTCTTCCCTGCAAACTTCGGAAGTTTTCTGGCCGCATTTTTGACGCAATGCTTTTCGGGACTCAGATATCAGCCGCTAAAAACAATGCAGACGAAAGAGGGAGAATGTTGATTGTTAAGAAGAATAGTTTGCCTCCTCAATTTAAGAAAATAAAAGTCCTTTCACGTTTACTCGAATGATCTACTTTTGCTCTGTTTAAAAACAGATATCCTTTCTTGGTTGAAATAGGGATGGTCAGCTTGCACTTACAAGCAGATTTGTTAACCAAGACCACTTCTTATCTATCTATCTATCAGTCTATCTCTCCATTTTATTTAAGTAATAAGAAATACTACTGTGTAGTTAAAGCTACTGGAGATTACCATTCATTATTACATTAGTTGAAACGCTGTTGAATTATTAGATCTCATACCAATTTTCTACTACATCTTTCAAATGAACATATTTCTTTGGAAACTTGAATTTCAAGTCAATGGCTGTTGTGGGATTGTGCCATACGAATGGTTGTTGCTCTTCTTCTGAATAATAATAACAATAATAATAATAATAATAATAATGATTTTTGTTGTTTATCACAGTCTTCCAATTCGACTGGGTGGTTTTATAGTGTGGGGTTCCGTGTTGCATTCTGACTCCTTAGTATTCCATAACTTTTCTTACAATGTGCGCCGTTTCTAGGAGCTACTTCCGCATCTAGTTTTTCCAGGTTCCTTTTCAGGGATCTCGGGATCGTGCCTAGTGTCCCTATGATTATGGGTACAATTTCCACTGGCATATCCCATATCCTTTTTTATTTCTACTTTCAGGTCTTGATACTAATCCGTTTTTTCCCTTTCTTTCTCTTCAAATCTGTATCCCATGGTATTGCGACATCGATGAGTGATACTTTCTTCTTGATTTTGTCAATCAACGTCACGTCTGGTCTATTTACACGTATCACCGTATCTGTTCTGATACCATAGTCCCAGAGGATCTTTGCCTGATCGTTTTCTATCACTCCTTCAGGTTGGTGCTCGTACCACTTATTACTGCAAGGTAGCTGGTGTTTCTTGCACAGGCTCCAGTGGAGGGCTTTTGCCACTGAATCATGTCTCTTTTTGTACTGGTTATGTGCAAGTGCCCGAGATTCGCTTGTTATGTGGTTATTATTATTATTATTATTATTATTATTATTATTATTATTATTATTATTGAATGCTGGAAGTAAACCCTCTTTTAACATGTTTTATTAAAAGTGATTGCTCCCTCAGCTGCATTAATTTTATACAGGTTCTTCTCTGCGCCACCGCAATATAAGCAGCTGGACTCACCCTCTCTTCAGTCCTTCACCCACCTCCGCCCAAGAGGATGTATGAGGTTTATTCAGACGAAACGTCCGGAAAGAATCGAAAAAAATAGAAAAGAAATAGAATTTAACATCAATTCTATCTACAATAAACTCTACGGGATATACCCAAAAATTTGACTTTCCACTGAAATTTTTTACCAATAAAATCCAATCGTTTGACCTAATTGAGATATGTCAACCTTCGGTGCGTTGCTCACCAGTTCAAGCAACAATGAGAAAGCAATAATTAGAAAAATAGAGCAGAACCTGTATAAATTAATGCAGCTGAGGCAGCAATCACTTTTAATAAAACATATATTATTATTATTATTATTATTAATTATTATTATTATTATTATTATTATTATTATTATTACTCAGAAGATGGCCAGAAGCCATTTGAGAAACCTATGATATTCATTCTTAATATAATTAACATGTTTTCAGTTTTTTCTCTTGTTTTCTACGGTTGACCTCTTAATTTCTTAATCAGTTCGATCTACGACAGATACTAGTGTATGTAATTTATAATTTGATATTTGTGATTATAGGACAATCACACTGCGCTATGAAACGCATGAAGTTAAACCATGCTATAGTAGATTTACATCACCCGTGCATATGATATCTAGGCCCGTCCCTTACGACGCTCCTGATTGGCTGTTGATAAGCCAATCACAGGGCTGGAAGCTCTCAGTCTCTCGAGAGAGTTCACATAGGCAGGACGTATGTTCCACCTCTCCTGATGGATACTTTTGAGAGACGTGTCGCTCAGGAGAGGTGGAACACACATCCTGCCTATGTGAACTCTCGAGAAAGACTGAGAATTTCCAGCCCTGTGATTGGCTTATCAACAGCCATTCAGGAACGTCATAAGGGACTGACCTAGACATAGATGCACGGGTGATGTGTTTCTACTATAGTTTCAGCTGAGACCTTCAGAAAGGAAAAAGGTATATTTTTATTTTGGTTAATGAAATCGGAGTTTGCAATTAGAAAGGATATATTCTTAAATGGCAGCCATCTCCAGGTGGAAGGTTATTACGAAAATTAAGAGGGGTGGGAATTTAAGAACCCCCCCTTCCCCCCACACCCCAAAAAATACTGTTACATAAGTTCAGAAATCTGGTATCTCGTGATAATTTCATCTTGAACAGTAAAAGGTAAATTGTATATAATTTCGTCTTGAACAATAAAAGGTAAATTGAATACAGTCCTTATTACAATATTACATCTTCTCGCTGACCCATCCGTTAGTCAGGAATTTTTAGATCTTTGCATAATTTTAAATACGAATGATCTGTTGTTTATGGATCTCTTAAAAAACTGAAATCTAGATCGTCTCTTCCACAATTGAGTTGCTTCATAGATCGACAAACACGTAAAGATGCAGATGTTATCAAAGATACTTATAATGTTGACTGAGCGGTAATTTAGTGTGTAAAATAGTCACTGAAGACGAAAATAGGTAATAATATAATAATATACGTATTGATAATCATGCAAAGGCCCTTATAATTCACGAGTGACGGATGAGGTCAGCGAGTGAGATGTGATATTGTAATCAGGTCACATCAGTGGCGTGGTCGGTATGGCGTTGTCCTGCCACCTCGGTGCCAGCGAGTTCGATTCTAGGGCATTCCATTGAGAGGTGAGAGATGTGTATTTCTGATGACAGAAGTTCACTCTCGATGTGGTTCGGAAGTCACGTAAAAAGCCGTTGGTCCCGTTGCTCAATAATCGCTGGTTCCATGCAGCGTAAAAACACCATACAAACAAACAAAAACAAACGGAGTAATAAGTTCACTTTATCGATTTGCTTTTTTATGTTGAAGATGAATAGATCTTGATAAACCAAACATGAGAAGTTTTGTAACTATTTTTTTCCTCCTCATTCTTGTTGTCGTAAACTGCGATATAGCTTCTCTTCCTAAGCTTAAATTCCCACCCTTTTTAATTTTCGTGATAACCTGCCACCTGGAGATGGCTGCCACTCAAGAATAATTTTTTACCTAACGTTTCCAGACTAGACTCTTCAGCCCTCTAAACTCTTATTATTGACAGTGTTTATGCTGTAAATTCTGTTCATTATCTGAGAGCTTTGAAAAGTCTTCCTAACACTTCAGACTATACATAAAATCCTATCGTTTGCATCTTTCCAATTCACGCCACTAGATTGATTTCGTTGGTGACTGAGAGTAGTAATGCTAAGTGTCTTCTGTTTTTGTATCCTCTCTCTCTCTCCTCTTCTCTCCCTCCTCCTCATCCCATCTCTCCTATTCTCATCTCTCTCCTCTCTGCTCTCTCTGCCCCTAGATTAATTTTGTCGGTGAATGTGAATAGTAATGCTGGTACATTCGTCGCTCGCTCTCCTCTCTCTCTCTCTCTCTCTCTCTCTCTCTCTCTCTCTCTCTCTCTGTGCCACGTGGGGCTGTGGGGCAGTAATGAGCATTATATCCACAAATTTATAACTACTATCAGTTATGTTTTCCACCCGAGGGAAATCTATTATCATATTTTGCGCCAAATACGAATTGCTTTCCTCTTTCTTTGAATTTAATAAAGGTTATAAAGAAGATATATCCGGCCTAGTGGTCAAAATATCTCAATTGTAATTATTGTTGGAAATTCGGCATGGCATAAGAAAAGGCAGGCACAGGTGCATAACAATTGAATTTGAATCTTCAAAACTTATTCGTATTTGGATATAGGAATATATATATATATATATATATATATATATATATATATATATATATATATATATATATATATATATATATATATATATATATATATAGGTGAAATGTAGCAATGTATTTTGAGATGTTTCTAGAGGTAACATATTCTTCTAATTAATTATTATTTGTTTTGTGAAAATAAAAACTATTGCGCTCGGTTTTTCTCTCCGTCTGCACTTTTTTCTGTCCGCCCTCAGATCTTGAACACAACAGAGGCTAGAGGGCTGCAAATTGGTGTGTTGATCATCCACTTTCCCGTCATCAAACATGCCAATTGCAGGCCTCTAGCCTCAGTAGTGTTGATTTTATTTAAGGTTAACATTAGCTATAATCATGCGTTTGGCAACGATATAGGCCAGGCCACCACCGGACCGTGGTTTAAGTCTCATGGGCGGCGACTCATACAGCATTATACCGGGACCATCGAAAGATAGATCTATTTTCGTTATCCTTAATTATACACTGGAGCAGAAAAGTATTTTTACCTGTTTATTCTGTGTACAAATAACATTGGATTTAGCCCTACAGACATGCTATAGTAGATTCACATCAACCGTGCATCTTGGTGTCTAGGCTAGTCCCTTACGACGCTCCTGATTGGCTGTTAATAAGACAATCACAGGGCTGGAAACTCTCAGTCTCTCTCGAGAGAGTTCACATAGGCAGGATGTATGCTCAACATCTCATGTCTTTCAAAACTCTCCCTCGGGAGAGATGGAGCATACGTCCTGCCTATGTGAACTCTCGAGAGAGACTGAGAGGTTCCAGCTCTGTGATTGACTTATCAACAGCCAATCAGGAGCGTCGTAAGGGACTGGCCTAGACATCAAATGCACGATTGATGTGAATCTACTATAGTTGCTCATGCAGACTATGTTGCAATCTTTGAATGCATCTAATTTCCTGAGAGCAACCCTCTGGTTTCTACAGGTCTTAAAGATTTATCTTAAATCGGTGCTAATTAAGTTGGATGAAGTCAAACCCTAACAAGACTCAGTGTGTTGATTGCTCCAAAGTCTGGGACTTATTCAATCAAGCCCCCAACTGGAATGTTCTGATTGCAGTTTTTCCACAACTGATTTCAACTCGTTTAAAATCCCTCGTGTCTCTTGATTACAAATGCATTTTTTTTTACCCACCCAAAATCGAAAATCTTTTGTAGACTCAGATTTAATTCCTTTGCTCCTGTCCTTGACTTTTCATATCTTATAAAGAGTTTCCAAAAATAATTATGCTTTTTATATGTTTTCTACAAGGGCAGATATATCAGTTTTATAGCTTCTTTTAAATAAAATTCAGCGAGAGATATCAAATGTGACGCTTTTTCTGTTTTGCAAAAATTGACACAGAAGGAAATCCTCAGTAATTTTGGAGTCACATCTAAACTGAAGGGATGGTTATATTTTACACTTCCTTAGGTTGCATATTATTATTTTAGCGTTTAATTTTCAGCAGCTGGCTGCGTCCAAATTTGTTGCATAAAAGGTCGAGTTCATTTTAATTTCCTATTCCCTGATATCTTGTTCGTCCTCTCTTAGTCCCGTCGTGCAATGATCTCACTGGAAATACTTCGAAAAGTTGTTATACATATTTTGGACAACTTTTGTGCTGAGACATTACCCACCACATAGCAATGGAGATACAGTTGATACTATCAGCCACCCATGCATTTTCTGAAAGTTTTTTTAGATGTTTTATTTCCGATGTGATCAAGTCTTGGTATGACATTGCGAATCATGTAATTGAATCATTCGATGTTGAAAAGTTCAGACTTCGTGGAAGCGTTTTCGTCTACGTATATTTATATATATATATTTTATATATATATATATATATATATATATATATATATATATATTACGTATTCGTGTGTGTGTGTAAGTGTAAATATAGATAAATTGCCTGAATAGAGAAATATGCTTCATCATTTATATGAATTTTATGCATTCCATCTTTATATCCTTGAATGGTTTAAATGTTAAAAAGAACCCCTTATTATATATATATATATATATATATATATATATATATATATATATATATATATATATAATATATATATACTAATATATATATATATATATATATATATATATATATATAGTATATGTATGATATATTTATAATATATACATACACTATATTCGTGTGCGTAAGTGTAAATACAAGTAAAAGTGCCTGAATAGAAAAATATGTGTTATCGTTTATATAAATTTTATACATTCCATCTTATACCCCTGAATGGTTTAAAATGGTAAAAAAAGATTCCCTTTGCCTTTCGTACCCAAAGGAAGGGCAAAAAGTCAACTACGAAAAGCAAACTGACTTACGAACGAATCAGAAAAAAAACAACGAAGAGAGGCAGCAGAGTCCCGTTGCCGAAGAATGGCCGGAAGTGTACCATGGCATGGAATACCCAATGAGGGGAGTATACGTGCCCCGTGTGTACATTGGGGTCTGAGGTCGCCAGTGATTTCCTTCGCGCCGAAAATGGAGAAATATCAAAGGCGCGAATGTACTTACTCTTCTCTCTTTCTAAACGGGGTATTGACATTCAGGCAGCAGAGGAGGAAGTACATTTGTTGGTGGGGTCGGAATAGGAAGCTCTCGGAATCCGTACGTGACGGTCGATGGAAAGCTCCTACTGGCCGAGTGAGGAAGAAGCGAGAAATATCAGGGAGTATTTTTTTTTTTTTTTTTTTTTCGAAGTGCCATATGATGTACCATAGTCGTGTTTTATTTTATTTTTATTTTCATTTTTTTTTTTTTTTTTTTTTTTTTTTTGCAATATCGAAGTGCCTTATGATGTACCATCGTCGTTTTTTATTTTATTTGCATTTATTTATTTATTTATTTAATTAATTAATGAATTTATTTATTTTTTGCTCTGTCGAAGTGCCTTATGATGTAGTACCATAACAGCAGAAGTCGTCGATATCGTCTCGTTCCTCTCTGGTGCCTCAGAGTTGCAAGTGACTACGCCTCCTTCGTTTCCTACCCAGACTGCAGTTCGAATCTCAGTAGCTACGAAGGACTTATATCAGTTTTAAATAATTACAGAAATTCCTTGATATTTTTACTTTTAACTGAAGGAAGTTACTGGGTTTAGTTTGTTGTGGATATTTCGGAGCCAAACAGGTATCACACAGAGAGTAAATCAGAATATTTGAGAGCCACCAGTTGATGGATTATTGTTCCCTTTTGATATGCAATGCATTCGATATGTAAATATCGTTAATTTGTGAAATATTGAAAAAATATACAAAGCAGATTCCTTTCCAAATTCAGCAGAAGTAGATTCGGTAATATAATAAAAAGAAAAGACAGTGAAAAAGGCGTTACGAGATATTAATGCGATGACATCTTTTTACGTATTCGTCTGTATACA
>NC_087202.1:1643680-1663680 GCF_015104395.2 Macrobrachium nipponense | reverse complement strand
TTTTGTCTAAACTGGTGGCTGTGTCATTCCTGAACACTGTTATTTTTTCTAAACTCTGGTGACTCTGTTTTTTTTTCCTAAACTATGGTGGCTGGGTATTTTTTTTATTCCTTAACTCTAGTGGCTGTTTTATTTTTTTATTGTTAAATTCTGGTGGCTGTTTTTTTTCCCTAAACTATAGTGGCCGAGTATTTTTTTATTCCTAAACTCAGGTGGCTGTCTTATTTATTTTTTTTATTGTTAAACTCTGGTGGCTGTTTTTTCCCCTAAACAATGGTGGCTGAGTATTTGTTTTATTCCTGAACTCTAGTGGCTTTTTTTTTATTCCTAAACTCTGGATGCTGTTTTATTTATTCATAAACTCTTGTGACCTTTTTTTTATTCCTAAACTCTGTTTTTTTTTCTTTCTTTCGTTTCAACCCTTTCCTTGCCAATTTTTCTTACGGGAACTTTGATCAAGAGCGCATTTCTTTTTCTAAAGGCGTCTCGTGACATACTCTCTGGAAGTGAGTCATTTCCTGCCAAAACCTTTTTCCTTTTGAGGAAAAAATTTCAGTAAATGGGGATTTTGGGTAAGAAGACTTTCATAACATTTATTTATAAAACAAAATTATCAGTTCTAATTATTTGTGTTTTTTCCATATTCTGACATGTTTTTTCTTTTAAATTTAGAGGTAACCCAGCCTATCTATACATTTTTACATATATATAAATATGTACATGATAATTAATAGTTATTCAGTGTTCAAATGATTGTCATTTCAAAATTAAACACCTGTTTTGGTAAGAGCTAAATTCTAAACTTCTGAAAAGAATAGAGTGAGGAGCCACACGTTAACGAAGCCAGCAGATGCATATGAACTATTTATCACTGGAATTATTATTATTGACCTGCATGATACTATAGCAGTCGGCAATAGAGTCTTAAACATTTGTTCTCGTGATAATAAGACGTGCGAATATAGTTTATTTCTTATATGACTTACATTCACGATTGTCTCTTTATATTTATTTTTTTATGTGATGTTTTCTAATTTCTTTTCGGTTGGGAGAGGAGCTGCTTTTAAGGTATGAATGGAACTACAGAGTGTTTTTACCAACCTTATGTTTATTTAAGTAGGATTTTCAACTAAAAAATGTTTTTCACTGCATTTTGCTCTGTACGTTTATGTTCTAATTTTTTTTTTTACTGCATTTTGCCCAATACGTTTTATGTTCTACTTTTTTTACTGCATTTTGCCTGTCCGTTTTATGTTCTATTGTTTTTACTGCATTGTGCCATGTACGTTTTATGCTTTATTTTTTATTTTTACTGCATTTTGCCTCGTACGTTTTTTGTTCTATTTTTTTTACTGCATTTTGCCTTGTGCATTTTATATTTTATTTCTATTTTCTTGTGAGATTGTATAAGGTTGTTGATTCCAATTTTTTGCTTTGCGTTTTCATTTCCTTACTTTATCAACCCCAGCGTGATCAGAGCTTTCAGAATTTCGAAGAACCACCAGTGTTCCTCGATTGAACACTTCAGAGATACTCAAAAGGTCCTCTTCTGCCGCCGCTCTGGTGTTTACAAAGCAATTCCAGACTTATCCGAAGAACCTCTTGGGGTAGGGGGCCAAGAGAGAGAGAAAGAGAGAGTAAACAAAATCGCTTTTATTGTCTACGACGATCAGAGTGATTTCTGTCTCGTAAAGATGGAAATTTTGTTTAACCTTTACTCGTAAAACCCTGGTAGCTTAATGGATTGCATTAATAAAAATGATGAAACCGAAGATATGAATTTATATTTGGTTCCTCGTTGGACGAGTCGGTTATGGGTTCGACTACCGATCTCAAGGTCCAGGTACGATTCCCCGGTATGCCAACGGGGAAACAGGAATTTGTTTCTGGTCATAGAAATTAATTTCTCGATGTGGTTCGAATCCCACAATAAGCTGTAGTAGGTCCCGTTGCTAAGTAACCAATTGGTTCCTAGACACGTGAAAATATCTAATCCTTCGGGCTAGCCCTAGGAGAGCTGTTAATCAGCTCAGTGGTCTGGTTAAACTTAAGATATACTTAACTTATGAAACACTATAAAATTTAACAAAATATGAAACGTTACGACTGATAAAGACAGAGTTAATTACTGGATATATTCAACAAGCATGAATAAGTAACAGTCAATATATAAATACACATTTTCAGTAAATATCTTTTTTGGTTACTAACACTTATTCTGAGCTTTGGTATTGGTGTAGCGCCCGTGAGGACGGCTTGTAAAGTTCACTGTCGTGCCGAAGAGAAATGTGCACATTCAACCAAAACGGGGAGACGGATAATTAGGTTATGTACATTTTACTGAAAGAGGAAGAAGTCCATTCAATCCTGCCAGCAACAGGAATCCATGAGAATTTTTTTTTTTTTTTTTATTTCTCTCTCTCTCTGATGTTTATGTTCCTTGTTTACGGGTATGTGTATTCATATAGTATGTACGTATGTATATATATATATATATATATATATATATATATATCTATATAATACATACATACATACATACTTATGTATATATATATATATATATATATATATATATATATATATATATATATATATATGAGATATATATTTTCCCTTGAAATATCTGGAAAGAGTATGCCTAAAGTATCAATATATATATATGTATATATATATTATATATATATATATATATATATATATATATATATATGTGTGTGTGTGTGTGTGTGTGTGTGTGTGTCTACGTGGGTATGTGTGTGTGTGTATATATATATAATAAGGCTGTATTAAAATCTTAGTCAGTATTTAATTATACAACCCTATGCATTCTTCTTATAAGACATTGTATTGCAGCAAGATAACAAAGGACAGGCTCTAGGATAATCATCTCTCTCCTTAGTCAAAGCCTCTCTCTCTCCTCTCTCTCTCTCTCTCTCTCTCTCTCTCTCTCTCTCTCTCTCTCCAAACATTCACTTCTTTAAAGCCCTCGGTGGAGTAACAAGACAGGTCGCGTTCATTAGAGTTTTAAAGATTGATAAAAGCGATAATTATCCTCACGACTTTTCACCTTTGTTCCTTCCGTTGTGGATTTCATTTAATGGCTCTCGATGTTTTCGAAGCGCTTTGACAAGGGCGCGACGCTAACGACAGACCTTTCTAATTTAAGACGGATTGGAATCGGCTCTTGAAAAGGTCTTTGCTGATCACACCAATGAAATCACTGATCAATATACCTCTGAAGGATTCTTTTAAGAATATCGGTACAAAGAAACTAAGAATGCGTGAAGGCGATTGCAAACACATGGGGCTTTTCTTTGTCAAACAGCGCTACTCGTAATTCATTCACCCTCTCCCCTAAGTATACCCTTTGTTTCTGTGAATGTATTGTGTTTCCTTTGTTGCCCAAAACATCAAGATTTCAATACGTTCGAAACCTCGATTTTGCTATGAAAGGTCGAGCGGGTATTTTGTCAGCTCAATAGCGCTGTTTTCTTGTTTGTTCACTTCACGATTGTGGATTTAAGTCGGGGGTGGCTGCCAATTATATAATAGGGTTTTCGTTCTTGTAAATATGTCGAGGGTGTGAGATGAATGGGGTTCGGCATTCCTATACGAGTTTTCCTCCTTATGTTTAAGAGAGGGTAAAAGTGACTGCGCTTAGTTTTTTTTTTTAATTATAATATTCTACGGTCCAGTTGCAATACATTTAACAAATAGGCATTTTTATAGCTCTTAGAGACTGTGGGTATTATTATTATTATTATTATTATTATTAGTATTATTATTATTATTATTAGTATTATTATTATTATTAAAAATTTGTCTGTTTGCTTATATTTACACTGCCTGTCTTATTTTATGTGTGCTATTTTACTGAGTATTATTATTATTAAAATTATTATTATTATTATTATTATTATTATTATTATTATTATTATTATTATTATTATTATTATTATTATTATAGCTAAGAAATTCACTGACTCGTGAAATACAAATATACATAATAAAAATCCGCTAATGTATAGTAATTGTATATTTTACAATGTAATATAGTTTACTATATGTTTGTCACCTCTTATGAAACACGTTATTATTATTATTATTACTTTTTTTTTTTTTTTTTTTTTTTGTGTTTGCTCTATCACAGTCCTCCAATTCGACTGGGTGGTATTTATAGTGTGGGGTTCCGGGTTGCATCCTGCCTCCTTAGGAGTCCATCACTTTTCTTACTATGTGCGCCGTTTCTAGGATCACACTCTTCTGCATGAGTCCTAGAGCTACTTCAGCCTCTAGTTTTTCTAGATTCCTTTTCAGGGATCTTGGGATCGTGCCTAGTGCTCCTATGATTATGGGTACGATTTCCACTGGCATATCCCATATCCTTCTTATTTCTATTTTTAGGTCTTGATACTTATCCATTTTTTCTCTCTCTTTCTCTTCAACTCTGGTGTCCCATGGTATTGTGACATCAATGATTGATACTTTCTTCTTGATTTTGTCAATCAACGTCACGTCTGGTCTATTTGCACGTATCACCCTATCTGTTCTGATACCATAGTCCCAGAGGATCTTTGCGTGATCGTTTTCTATCACTCCCTCAGGTTGGTGTTCGTACCACTTATTACTGCAAGGTAGCTGATGTTTCTTGCACAGGCTCCAGTGGAGGGCTTTTGCCACTGAATCATGCCTCTTTTTGTACTGGTTCTGTGCAAGTGCCGGGCATTCGCTTGCTATGTGGTTTATGGTTTCATTTTTCGTATTGCACTTCCTACATATGGGAGAGATGTTATTTCCGTCTATCGTTCTTTGAACATATCTGGTTCTTAGGGCCTGATCTTGTGCCGCTGTTATCATTCCTTAAGTTTCCTTCTTTAGCTCTCCCCTCTGTAGCCATTGCCACGTGTCATCGCTGGCTAGTTCTTTAGTCTGTCTCATGTATGTCCTTGCATTGGTTTGTTGTGCCAGTCCTCTGTTCTGTTTGTCATTCTCCTGTCTCTGTATATTTCTGGGTCTTCGTCTACTTTTATTAGTCCTTCTTCCTATGCACTCTTTAGCCACTCGTCTTCATTGGTTTTCAGATATTGCCCCAGTGCTCTGTTCTCGATGTTGACGCAGTCCTCTATGCTTTCGTGTTATGTATAATCTGTCCGTATTTGCTCTTGGGTGTAGTGCTTTGTGTATTGTCATGTTTCCTGGTTTTTTTATCTATGCTGCGGAGTTCTGCCTTCGTCCATTCCACTATTCCTGCGCTGTATCTGATTACTGGCACTGCCCAAGTGTTTTTGGCTTTTATCATATTTCCGGCATTGAGTTTTGACTTGAGTATCGCCTTGAGTCTCTGCATATATTCTTTCCTGATCGTGTCCTTCATCTCTTGGTGTTTTATATCCCCTCCTTCCATTATTCCCAGGTATTTGTATCCAGTCTCATCTATGTGTTTGATGTTGCTTCCAATCTGGCAGCTTTTATTCCCGTTCAGTTCTTGTTACTTTGCCCTTTTGTATGTTGACTAAGGCGCATTTTTCTATTCCAAACTCCATCCTGATGTCCCCAGATACAATCCTTACAGTCTGGATTAGGGTATCTATGTCCTTGATGCTCTTACCATACAGCTTGATGTCGTCCATGAACATCTGATGGTTAATTCTGTTGCCTCTTTTCTTGAGTTGGTACCCGGCATCCATGGCTACTACAAAGAGTAGTGGGGACAGTGGGTCTCCCTGGAAGATCCATCTCCTGATATTAACCTCTGCTAGTCTTATTCCAGAGCTTGTAAGTATTGTATTCCGGTTGCGCATTGTATTTTTGAGGAAGCTGATGGTGTTTTCCTCTGCCCCATATATTTTCAGGCATTCTATTAGCCATGTGTGTGGTATCATGTCGTAGGGTTTCTTTGTCTATCAGGAGCTGGTCTTTTGTGCCCCTACACTTCCTTCTGCAGCCTTTCTGTTGGTGGGGGATGGTGTTTGTCTCCTCTAGGTAGTTGTATAGCCTTTCACTGATGATACCTGTTAGTAATTTCCACATTATTGGTAGGCAGGTGATAGGCCTGTAGTTACTGGCTATATTTTCCTTACTCTTGTCTTTTTGTACTAAGGATGTTCTTCCTGTGGTCATCCATTTGGCTGCATGGTGATTTGAGATACAATGCTGGAGTTGTTCTGCTATTCTTGGGTGTAGGGCCTTGAAGTTTTTGAGCCAGTATCCATGGACTTTATCGGGACCTGGGGCTTTCCAGTTTGGCATTTTCTTTAGTTGGTGTCTGACTGTGTCTGTCGTGATCTCTGTGAATCTTTGTTTTATTCTCCCTGTTTCTTCTTCCTTGACTTCCTGGAGCCATGTTGCATGTTTGTTGTGTGATACCGGATTGCTCCATATGTTTTCCCAGAGTCTCTTACTTGGTTCGGCTTCAGGAATTTCTTGGTGGTTGCCTTCCCCTCTTAGTTGGCTGTATAATCTTTTCTGGTTAGTTCCGAATAGTTTGTTCTGTTGGTATCCCTTATTCCTGTTCATGTACCGTTGGATCTTATGTGCTTTGGCGTTAAGCCTCTGTTTTACATCCTCTATTGTGTTGTTTAGTCCCCTCTCTTGTACTTTGTATTTCTCGTTGAGTTCCTCCCTTGTTTTCTTGCTTCTTAGCCTTTTTTCTGCCCTCTTTCAGTTTACTCAAGTCAGATCTCATCACCATGATTTGCTTTTCCAGACGCCTTTTCCAAGGAGGTTGCTGTTTTGGTTTCTGTTGGGTTGGTTGTGCTGGTGGTGTTGGTGTTCGTATCCCCATCAGTTCTGCTACTAATCTTGCTCCTGCATATGCCAAGCTATTTTTTTCTGTGATACTGGTGGTCTGTATTATGCCCATTATTTCATTGACCTCACTTGTTTTCTCCCTTAATTTCTTGGCGTTGTAGGCTTTCATGGATGGGATCTTTGTTCTCTCTGTATCTGGTTCCATCCATTGTCTAATCTTTTCTACCCATTCCGTTCTCTCTGTTACTTCGTTGGTGTTTCTTCGTGTGGCATCGTCTCTCAGTTCGTCTTCATGTAATTCGTTGTCGTGTGACATTTCCCTTTCCAGTTCTTCTCTTTCTGTTGGGGAGAGCCAGTTCTTTTTCTTTATGTTTCTTACTTGGTCTGCCAGCCTCTGTTCTGTTTGGGGGGTGTTATTCCTCTCATTCCAGATGTTGACCAACCTTCTTCTATATCCTCTCTCTGTCGGGCTGCTTCTGATGTAGCATCTCCATATTTCCTTATTTTCTTCTCTTGTTCATTTCTTCCTTTGGTTTGCTTCTGTAGCTCCAATCTCAGGCTTTTGGTTACTGTCGTTGTGGTGGTCAGTTGCTGTATGACGACCTCCAAGTACCTGACCGTCTTCTCCTTCAATTGGGTTGAATACCTGGTTGCCGGACGAAGCTCCTCTGTTGCCAGAGGTTCCATTTACGTCGTTGTCGTTTATTCCTTCATATCTTTCCATCATTGCTGAGTTTTGCTATTTAACCCATAGCTGGACCCTACCCCATCAGGGATAGGTACTCATTTACAGCTGAGTAGACTGAGGAAATTATGGTAAAGATCCTTTCCCAAGGAATCAACGCCGAGGAGAGCGGTCACCCATCCAACGACTGACCAGCCCCAATGTTGCTTAACCTGTCGATTGACGACCTAACCCACTCCCGCCACGGCACCACATATTATTATTATTATTTTTTTTTTTTTTTTTTTTTTTTTTTTTTTTTCTTTTTTTTTTTTTTTTTTTAAACTCTATCACAGTCCTCCAATTCGACTGGGTGGTATTTATAGTGTGGGGTTCCGGGTTGCATCCTGCCTCTTCTGCATGAGTCCTAGAGCTACTTCAGCCTCTAGTTTTTCTAGATTCCTTTTCAGGGATCTTGGGATCGTGCCTAGTGCTCCTATGATTATGGGTACGATTTCCACTGGCATATCCCATATCCTTCTTATTTCTATTTTCAGATCTTGATACTTATCCATTTTTTCCCTCTCTTTCTCTTCACTCTGGTGTCCCATAGTAGTTGCGACATCAATGAGTGATACTTTCTTCTTGACTTTGTCAATCAACGTCACGTCTGGTCTGTTTGCACGTATCACCCTATCCGTTCTGATACCATAGTCCCAGAGGATCTTTGCCTGATCGTTTTCCATCACTCCCTCAGGTTGGTGCTCGTACCACTTATTACTGCAAGGTAGCTGATGTTTCTTGCACAGGCTCCAGTGGAGGGCTTTTGCCACTGAATCATGCCTCTTTTTGGACTGGTTCTGTGCAAGTGCCGGGCATTCGCTTGTCATGTGGTTTATGGTTTCATTTTTCGTATTGCACTTCCTACATATGGGAGAGATGTTATTTTTCTGTCCATTGCTCTTTGAACATATCTGGTTCTTAGGGCCTGATCTTGTGCCGCTGTTATCATTCCTTCAGATTCCTTCTTTAGCTCTCCCCTCTGCAGCCATTGCCATGTGTCATCGCTGGCTAGTTCTTTAGTCTGTCTAATGTATTGCCCGTGCATTGGTTTGTTGTGCCAGTCCTCTGTTCTTTCTGTCATTCTCCTGTCTCTGTATATTTGTGGGTCTTCGTCTACTTTTATTAGTCCTTCTTCCCATGCACTCTTTAGCCACTCGTCTTCACTGGTTTTCAGATATTGCCCCAGTGCTCTGTTCTCGATGTAGAACGTAGTCCTCTATACTTAGTAGTCCTCTCCCTCCTTCCTTTCGTGTTATGTATAGTCTGTCCGTATTTGCTCTTGGGTGTAGTGCTTTGTGTATTGTCATGTTTCCTGGTTTTCTGATCTATGCTGCGGAGTTCTGCCTTCGTCCATTCCACTATTCCTGCGCTGTATCTGATTACTGGCACTGTCCATATGTTTATGGCTTTTATCATATTTCCGGCGTTGAGTTTTGACTTGAGTATCGCCTTGAGTCTCTACATATATTCTTTCCTGATCGTGTCCTTCATCTCTTGATGTTTTATATCCCCTCCTTCCATTATTCCCAGGTATTTGTATCCTGATGTCCCCAGATACAATCCTTACAGTCTTGATTAGGGTATCTATTTCCTTGATGCTCTTACCATACAGCTTGATGTCGTCAATGAACATCAGATGGTTGATTCTGTTGCCTCTTTTCTTGAGTTGGTACCCAGCATCCATCTTCTGTAGAACTTTTGTCATGGGAATCATGGCTACTACGAAGAGTAGTGGGGACAGTGAGTCGCCCTGGAAGATCCCTCTCCTGATATTAACCTCTGCTAGTCTTATTCCAGAGCTTGTAAGTATTGTATTCCAGTTGCGCATTGTATTTTTGAGGAAGCTGATGGTGTTTTCCTCTGCCCCATATATTTTCAGGCATTCTATTAGCCATGTGTGTGGTATCATGTCGAAGGCTTTCTTATAGTCTATCCATGCCATGCTTAGGTTGGTTTTCCTTCTCCTACTGTTCTTCATTACCATTTTGTCTATCAGGAGCTGGTCTTTTGTGCCCCTACACTTCCTTCTGCAGCCTTTCTGTTGGTGGGGGATGGTGTTTGTCTCCTCTAGGTAGTTGTATAGCCTTTCACTGATGATACCTGTTAGTAACTTCCACATTATTGGATACCAACAAAACAAACTATTTGGAACTAACCAGAAAAGACTATACAGCCAACTAAGAGGGGAAGACAACAACCCAGAAATTCCTGAAGCCGAACCAAGTAAGAGACTCTGGGAAAACATATGGAGCAATCCGGTATCACACAACAAACATGCAACATGGCTCCAGGAAGTCAAGGAAGAAGAAACAGGAGAATAAAACAAAGATTCACAGAGATCACGACAGACACAGTCAGACACCGGAGGACGGGCGCCGAAATTTGTCGTCGTTGAGTAACCATTGCTTGGACTATAACAGAACAGACCCTGTCATATAATGGGTGTTCAGGCTCTATCGTATTTTTAAATATTTCCGTCAAATTGGTATTGCAATTTAATAGGAAACATCTCTCGTTTTCATTCATCCTTGCTGATTTGGTATGGGAATTTATATATTTTTAACTGGTATATTTTGACACGCAGGGCTAGATATAGGCATATGGTATGCCGTCTAACTTTGCTCTACATGCACGAAAATTGTCTCTCACATCGTTACCCTCTCCTAAGAGGTACGTGCAAGAACCGTACGTCTTTCTGCACATTTTCATATCGTTACCCTCTCCTGAAAGTTGCGTGCAAGGAAATCATGTCTTTTTGTATAATTTCATATCGTTACCATCTCCCGATAGGTACGTGCAAAAACGGCATGTCTGTTTTGCATATTTTCGTACCCTTCTTTCCCTTTTAGAGAATAAATTTGATTTTCCAGTCTCATTGGGGTTTCGGCTATTCTCTTTTCTCCCTTCATCCATTGTAGGATTTCATTCGTCAGTTGGAACTGACAAGAGTTCTATCTGGGCTTCGATTCCCTTCCTATCTGCTTCTTTCTCGCTCTCGCCTCAAATTTAAATTCTATCTGGCGCTTGAAATGAATCCTGTATCCAGTAGTTAGTCTACTTTTGGGGGACCGCAACTATGGGAGAGAAAGTCTCCTTATGGCTTGGATATTCGCAAGTGTATATATATATATATATATATATATATATATATATATATATATATATATATATATATATATATATATATATATTATCATCACCGTGATTCCTATATATGCAGTAAACTACACATGCCCTTTAATATCCGATTCGTTAACCGAAGTGGAATTTTTTAGTTCATAATAATTTCGTCGCTGGTTCGAATCCACGAGAGGTAGCATATATGGAAAAATTAAATACACATTAAATACACATTACTTAAAGTAGAAAAAAAATCTTCTCAAGACGAATGAGTCCAAAAGAAATAAACGACGTGGTTCAAAGTTCATTCCCACATGATTTACAAGAGGAAACACGACACCTGGCAGCAGGTTACGTTTTAGCAAGCGCTAACGAGCACCTTTTTACAGCACGGTAGGAAAAACATTAGCCAATAACGCCATGATATATGTCATAGCCTTTCCGAGCTGGAAAAAAAAAAAAAACGTTCCTCTGAAGTCTTTGTTCTGTGAGAAGTTCCTTCTATTATATATTTTTTCTTTTCCATTAAACACGAAGGAATTCCAGACTGCCCCTTATTTAGGGGTTGGAATGTATCGATCACATTTCATAAAAAAAAAAAAAACATCCAGATGACCACCATTAAAATCACTTCCAATTTTATTTTATTTTTTTCTTTTCCATTAAACACGAAAGAATTCAAGACTGTCCCTTTTTAGGGGTTTGAATGTTTCGATCACATTTCATAAAAAAAAAATCCAAATGACAACCTATAAAATCATGGCTGTCAGCTGAATGTTAATTCACACAGATGTATGGCAATCTTAACTCTAAAAGTGGATATATTCGCAAATATTAAACCATTATCAAGTCACAAACATTTGATATCGAATTCGTTATAACTCGGGCATCACTCGCGGCTTTGATCAGTCGGTTATTATAACCGGAGCATTTTTACTTATCTGTTATAGTGACCGTTGGGTATAGACTATAGATCATTGCCAGTGTATGGTGGACCCGATGTTAAAATATATTCAAGGCTTGCTGTTTAATAACCTAAAAATATCGCGCATTTATATAAGTATCATGTATATATACACAAACACCCATATATATATATATATATATATATATATATATATATATATATATATATATACTATATATATATATATATCGTATATATACATACATACCAAAAATGTACTTATAAAGTAAATCATGTTAATTTTAGAAAAACTCTGTAAATGATGTAGCATAGACAAGACTTTTATGGCGATTTTCTATGACAAACTACTAATATAACGTAAGATATATATATATATATATATATATATATATATATATATATATATATATATATATATATATCTTTAGAGTTTGTCATATGCTATATCATTCAGACAGTTTTTTCTAAACCGAATGTTATTTACTATATAAGTACAGGATTTATTTTTTCCACTTAACCTTAGCCTTATGATGAAAACCATCCGGACAATTAGCTAGTTTCCCCTTAGTTCCCTCTTCGAATGAATGCAAACAAGGTTAAACGAGAGGCTGAACTAATCACCAAGAAGGATCTCTTTTCGAAATCAGCATCTGGGCGGAGACGGCGGAGACGAAAAACTGCAAGGTAATGGAAGGAGCCTAATTGGTATTCCGTGTTGCATCTTCATCTGTATCTTCATCTCCTACGGCACATGAGACTGCATATTGAGTTAAAGAGGCGCTCGAGGGGACCACACACACACACACACACACACACACACTGTTTGAAACCCTTCTTCTTCTTCTGGTTATCGCTTATACTCTCGGCCATGAAGGTGATTCATTTTATAGCTATATTCTTCGTAGGGTCCTTTAAGCGCCTCAGTGGCGGTAAAAAGTGAAGTATATCTTAGTTTAACCAGACCACTGAGCTGATTAACAGCTCTCCTAGGGCTGGCCCGAAGGATTAGATATTTTTACGTGGCTAAGAACCAATTGGTCACTTAGTAACGGGGCCTACAGCTTATTGTGGGATCCGAACCACATTATACCAAGAAATGTATTTCTATCACCAGGAATAAATTCTTCTGATTCCACGTTGGCCGAGTCGAGAATCGAACTTCGGACCACCGGATTGATAGCCGAGCGCGAAAACCACTCGTCCACCGAGGAATTTAGGCCTCAGTAAGGTGATCAGTATGGTCTTGGCCTGCCGCAGACCTCGGTGGCCGCGAGTTCGATTCTCGGGCATTCCATTGAGGTGATAAGAGATGTGTATTTCTGGTGATGGAAGTTCACTATCGACGTGGTTCGGGTTCGGAAGTCACGTAAAAAGCCGTTGGTCCCGTGGCTGTGCAACGTAAAAACACCATGCAAACAAACATAGTCCTTTAAGTAGCATTGTTATTGAGTTAAATAAACGGCAGGGCATGTTCAAAACTCAAGTTTCAGAAAACGTCAATATTTGAGATTAAAATTTTCTCAAAACTGTAGTTCAATTGACAGCATATAAAGCCAAAATTTAAATTATAAGTATAAACAAATCCTTTTGGGTCTGCCGTGTGGGAGTTGATAATCTGTTCAGTGGTCTGGGACAACTATTTTGATGATAATAATAATAATAATAATATAATAATAATAATAATAATAATAATAATAATAATAATAATAATAATAATAATAATAATAATAATAATAATAATAATAATAAGGCAAATGGCAGAATTAAGCCATTGTCTTTAACAGTATTGCCCTAAAAGAGGTCTTTTACCAAAGTAATAATAATAATGATAATAATAATAATTATAATAATAAAGATGATTTGTTTTATAATAAAACTCAGTATATCTTAATGTTGAATAAATGTTACGAAAATCAACAGTACCCTGATAGTTACATCTTGATACCGAAGATAGCTGAAATACCATATAATAACACAGGGTGTCCATAAAGTTCCGGCACCATTACAAGCAATAAATACCTGTAATGGTACTGGGACTTTATGGACACCCTGTATATATTGTAAAAAGGATAACTTGAAGTGTCCCTTTAATTCAGAACGGCGAACATGACATACTTTAAGAGAGTCTCATAACGTATGTTCATTTCAAATGATGCTGGAATACACACGGAGCCATAAAGACACAGGATCATATTTTAAAGATTCAATTAGAAATCATTGTATACAGTGCTCAACATCTAAATCGCCGTTTTGCTGAATTAAGCAGAACATTGTTTAGGAAAGTGTTTATTTAATGACTTAACACGGATAGCATGAACATTTACCTTCGTGATCCCCATAAATTTTTTAACTAATCTCAACTTTTATTTTAACGGAGAAACTCATAACATCCGATTATTTTTGCTTCAACACACAAAGCTATAATTCACTTCCTTTCCACCATTCCACCAAGCGATGGTTATATTTTGTGATTATCCTTATTATTACAACTCCACAACTCCGTCTTGATTCGTTAGAAACTGGAGTTGTTAAACTTAAATAACCACAACAGATATATAAGGAAACAGTAGCTCGGGAGCTAAGCGCTATATATATATATATATATATATATATATATATATATATATATATATATATATATATATATATATATATATACACACACACACACACACACACACACACACTATAGTAGATTCACATCAAACGTGCATTTCATGTCTAGGCGAGTCCCTCACGACGCTCCTGATTGGCTTTTGATAACCCAGTTACAAGGCTGGAAACTCTCAGTCTTTCTCTCGAGAGTTCACATGGGTAGGATCTATATTCCAACTCTCCTGAGAGATACGTCTTTCAAAAGTATCTCTCAGGAGAGATGGAATATACATCCTGCCTATGTGAACTCTCTCGAGAGAACCTGAGAGTTTGCAGCCCTGTGACTGGCTTATCAACAGCCAATCAGGAGCGTCGTGAGGGACTCGCCTGGACATGAAATGCACGTTTGATGTGAATCTACTATAGTGTGTGTGTGTGCATATATATATATATATATATATATATATATATATATATATATATATATATATATATATATATATATATATATATATATATATATATATATATATAGCGTTTAATTCCCTAGCTACTGTTTCCTTATATATCTGTTGTGGTTATTTAAGTTTAACAACTTCAGTTTCTGACGAATCAAGACGGAGTTGTGGAGTTGTGATAATAAGGATAATCACAAAATATAACCATCGCTTGGTGGAAAGGAAGTGATTATAGCTTTGTGTGCTGAAGCAAAAAGAAAAATCGGATATATGAGTTTATCCGTTAAAATAAAAGTTGATGCATCGCACCTGTGCTTGAAAGCAGTGGACTTCCTGTGGGAAATCTTGCAAGGAAATTGCAATGTATTGATGATGAATTTTAAAAAGCACGTTGGGTAATGCAATCAATCAGTCTATTAAGTCTCAAACGATTGCCCGAAATATAGATGAAGCCAGAGTTAAAACTCCCTAGTGCACCATAGGCAATAGGAGACGTTTTTGTTTATTATCATTATTTATGTTTTTTTTTTTTTTTTTTTTTGCCAAATAACCAGATGACTTCTTGTTTTTAAACGGTGTCAAAGGGAAAATAACTCTCAGAGCTCGGCGGATCACGACATAAAATTCAAAGCGTGCAGGTGACATGTACCAAACACTGACTCTTTGATTCCCCCAAATCCTTCTAAAACATTTCGCGCCAGAACGTCATATGCTGCTTGATTGGATATTTCTCTTTTCGCCTGAATGCTGACATTACCAAAATGTATTTCACTTTCTTTCGGTTAAAGGTATGGACCGGCTTATTTGAGCCCAGCTATTGGTTTTTAATTTTTATTCGTAAGACCTGGTTCTTTTAGCTAGCTGATGGCGTGCATTGATTTTCCACTTTGAATAATAATAATATAATAATAATAAAATAATAAGAATAATAATAATAATAAAATTTATTATATATACATAATAAATTCCACTGATGCTGCCATCATCTTTAACAAAACATGTTTAAGAGAGGGTCTCCGACCTTCATATACTACTCTACGGCTACATGACCCATCTGCACAGGAAGACCCGGGCACTAGGAGCTTCAGGAGGACCCTGCTCAAAGACTTTTCTTCTGTACTTAAATTGGGGATTCATCTTAAAAACGTGGTATTTGTCAAATTGAATAGATTATACAGAATGCAGTACAAATTGGATCTTGAGCCTTAAGATCCAATTTGTACAGCATTTTGTATAATCTATTCAGTTTGACAAATACCACGTTTTTTACATGAATCCCCCATTTGGCGTTTTAATAGCTAATTTAAGCACACAAGAAAAGTCAGTAATAAGAATTGAGAAACTTCTATACAAAATAAACGCGGCTAAAATAGCCATTATTTTCGATAAAACCTTTAATAATAATAATGATAATAATAATAATAAGAATAATAATAATAATAATAATAATAATAATAATAATAATAATAATAATAATAATAATAATAATGTGACGATGATGATGAATATACGTACATAAGGTCTTATCATCTGGAACTTTTTTCTATTAAATTTAGAGTAAGTTTTCCTGAAAATTTAATGACACTATTTGTGGTTCCTTCAGTAAATACTCACCATCCTCTCTATGCATAAAGATAAAACCGTTGGGTATCAAGAGACACTGTAAGTTTATATGGAATCTGCAGCACATATATGGTTCTCGAACATACACACGGGTGACTTTTAATACCAAGTATCGATACCATTCATGAATGTTGTGTATTGATGAATTCTGTGAGATTCTGGGAGAGATTAAAAAACACAAGTCGTTTTTTCCTTTCACAAGGTAATGCCACCACTGGAAGTTGGGTATCAATTTTATTTACTTTATTATGTATAGTACTTGCCTGCGTGCCTTTAACGCACTGAAAGCTTTGTATCCATCTACGAACCACCCGCCTCTCTCTCTCTCTCTCTCTCTCTCTCAGAGCTCACCTTTCCGTACGGACTCAAAGTTCACTGTTCATATCCTATTCCAATCACCAGCTGTTAGTTATCCAATTAACAGAAGGCCGTTGCGCATGCGCACGCGTTAGTAAGCGTGCCATCTATATAATCCACCTCCATGCCAAAAAATTCCACCCGCCGCCAGTATGTCATTCATCGATCAATCAATGCTCTGCCTTTCAAAGTTAACGAAGTTGACGCATCGCCGCACTTTACATTTCGGAGGAGCAGATCCCAATTATTCAGGCTCTGCGAATCGAGAAAAGGATCACTGTGCCTTGGAACACTTTTTTTGCATTTTATTTTATTTGTTTTAAAGTACAATGTTTCTTATGGGGAATCGTTATTGTTATAAGACAACCTTATTCCAGTTCAGTGACGTGTTTCTTTAAAAACTACTTCCAGTAAAACCTGCTTCTAGATATAAGTGAGCACACGATATTTCCTTTTAGGATGGACTAACAAGTCTTTGAGACATCCTAATCCTTGTAACTCCTTGTAACTATTGAGAATATTTGTAGCGTGAAATGGTTTCTACATGCTTATATCATTATTATGGAGTTGTTAAGGTTTCTTTGTTCTTTTTATTTGATAATTTTTAATACAAGAGACGTTTTCTTTTCGGTTACTCTTGAATGCTAGTTTGATATTGATTATGACATGCATTTCATATTATGCATTTCGCGCATGTAAAGGCAACATTCTTATCTGATTTCTTCAGCAGGAATGAACTCAGATTGGGTATTCTTTATATTTGATGATAAAATATACCTTTATAGAGGCATAATGTGCTGGTGGTGTTGGTTTTCGTATCCCCATCAGTTCTGCTACTAATCTTGCTCCTGCATATGGCAAGTTATTTGTTTCTGTGATATTGGTGGTGTGTATTAGTCTCATTATTTCATTGACCTCACTTGTTTTCTCCCTTAATTTCTTGGTGTTGTAGGCTTTCATGGAGGGGATCTTTGTTCTCTCTGTATCTGGCTCCATCCATTGTCTAATCTTTTCTACCCATTCCGTCCTCTCTGTTACTTCGTCGGTGTTTCTTTGTATGTCGTTGTTTGATACCTCATCATCCCTGCCGTCTTCTGTGTCCTCGTCTCTCAGTTCGTCTTCTTGTAATTCGTTGCCGTGTGTCACTTCCCTTTCCAATTCCTCTCTTTCTGTTGGGGAGAGCCAGTTCTTTTTCTTTATGTTCCTTACTTGGTCTGCCAGCCTCTGCTCTGTTTGGGGGGTGTTATTCCTCTCATTCCAGATGTTGACCAACCTTCTTCGATATCCTCTCTCCTCGGGTTGCTTCTGATGTAGCATCCCATATTTCCTTATTTTCTTCTCTTGTCCATTTCTTCCTCTGGTTTGCTTCTGTAGCTCCAGTCTCTGGTTGTTGGTTACTGTTGTTGTGGTGGTCAGTTGCTGGATGACGACCTCCAAGTACCTACTACCTGACCGTCTTCCCCTTCAATTGGGCTGAATACCTGGCTGCCGGACGAAGCTTCTCGGTTGCCAGAGGTTCCATTTACGTCGTTGTCGTTTATTATTATTATTATTATTATTATTATTATTATTATTATTATTATTATTATTATTATTATTAATTCAAACACTAAGGAGAAACCTCTCCTGAAGTCAAGCAATTTAAAACACAGATTCCAGGAAAGGGAGCAAAATAAATATCGCAACATTATTGCCAAAATTGCCAACAAGGCCCCAACAAAACCAGGAGCTCGTTTTCTCAATGACAGCTCGACACTTTCCATATAGCCAGGATCAGCTCACGGCTGTTAGCTTCCAGGGCTTTTCACTTTGCTTCGGTCGTTTCCTTCCGGATTCGTTACTTACTTGTGATCTTTCGAGGGTACGTTCCTGAACTTATGTTTTCAAGTCCTGAACTTATGTTTTGAAGTCTTGAACTTATGTTTTAAAGAGCTAACTTATGTTTTAAAATCCTGAAATTATGTTTTAGAGTCCTGAACTTATTTTAAAATCTTGAACTTATGTTTGAAAGTCCTGAACTTATGTTTTAAAGTCATTAACTTTGGTTTTAAAGTCCTGAACTCATGTTTTAGATTCCTGAACTTATGTTTTAAGATCTCGAATTTATGTTTTAAAGTCTTGGACAAATGTTTTAAAGTCATGAGCTTATGTTTTAAATTCCTGGACTTATGTTTTAAAGTTAAAATCCTGAACTAAGTCCTGAAGTTATGTTTTAAAGTCCTGAACTTATGTTTTAAAGTCCTGAACTTATTTTAAAATCTTGAACTTATGTTTCAATGTCTTAAACCTGTGTTTCAAAGTCCTGAAGTTATGTTTTAAAGTCCCGAACTTATGTTTTAAAATCTCGATCTTATGTTTTAAAGTCCTCAACATATGTTTTAAAGTCCTTAACTTATGTTTTAAAGTTCTGAACTATATCCTGAACTTATGTTTTAAAGTCCTGAACTTGTTTTAAAGTCCTCAACATATGTTTTAAAGTCCTTAACTTATGTCTTAAAGTCATGAACTTATGTTTTAAAGTCCTGAACTAAATCCTGAACTGATGTTTTAAAGTCCTGAATTTATGTTTTAAAGTCCTCAACATGTTTTATAGTCCTGAACTTATGTTTTAAAGTAAAAGTCCTGAAGTAAGTCCTAAACTTATGTTTTAAATTCCAGAACTTAAGTTTTAAAAGTCCTGAACTTATGTTTAAAGTTCAGAATTTATGTTTTAAAATCTTGAACTTAAGTTTTAAAAGTCCTGGACTTAAGTTTTAAAGTCTTGAAATTATGAAATTATGATGTTTTAAATCTTGAGCTTAGGTTTCAAAATCTTGAAATTATGTTTTAAAGTCCGGAACTTGTGTTTTGTTTTAAAGTAGTGAACTTATATTTTAAAATCCTGAACTTATGCTTTAAAGGTTATCATTTGTAGTGGTACCTTTTATTTTCGTAAATTTTCTTGTATTCAATTTATTCTGGTTTCATTCTTTTTACTGTTTGATTGTTAACTCAGACATAACGTTTTTTTTTCCATTTCGGTTTGTCAATGTAATGTGACACTTTTTTAATAGCATTTAATTTTTGTATCCGTTTTTTCTTATATTTTTTAATGATTTTAATGTTTTTTTTTCTACACGATAATGATTAATTTTTGCTGGGATACTTTTTTTATAATAGCATTTTATTTTTTTCGTTTTTTATTTTATTTTACTGATAGTAATTGTGTTTTTCTACACGATAACATTTAGTTTTTGCGGTGTACTTAGCAACTTTTCTTCGGAAAATATTCAGCCTAACGCCTTTTATCTCCCTATCAAACCTCAAACCTATAGTCATTAGACAAACAGATGACTAGGTAGACAGAATGAAAAACAGGTCCGGTATACTCGTAGGTAATAACCTCGTGATATGCATCTGGGAAAGTCCACAGGAAAGAAGAACAACACGGTATATTTTT
>NC_087202.1:1626180-1638680 GCF_015104395.2 Macrobrachium nipponense | reverse complement strand
TGATCGTTCCAGCAATGAATTATCATACTTTTCCAGAAATGGATTATCATTCTTTTCGAAATAGACATTCATCTGATCGTTCCAGAAATGGATTATCATACTTTTCCAGAAATGGATTATCATACTTTTCGAGAAAGACATTCATGTGATCGTTCCAGAAATGGATTATCATACTTTTCCAGGTAGACATTAGTATGATCGTTCCACAAATGGATTATCGTACATTTCCAGAAATGGATTATCATACTTTTCTAAGTAGAAAATAATCGTATCGTTCCAGAAATGGATTATCGTACTTTTCCAGAAATGAAATTATCATATTTTTCGAAATAGACATTCATGTAATCGTTCCAGAAATGGATTATCACACTTTTCCAGAGATGGAATTATCATACTTTTCCAGAAATGGATTATCATACTTTTCGAGATAGACATTCATGTGATCGTTCCAGGAATGGATTATCCTACTTTTCCAGAAATGGGTTATCATACTTTTCGAGATAGACCTTCGTCTGATCGTTCCAGACAATAAAAGAAGAGCTGTTTGCTTTCTTTCCAGGCCGAGAGCCTTGTGATGATGAGTCTGGAATTGCTGTGTAAACACCAGCGGCGCAAGAAGTAGGAAGTTTTGAGATCTCTGGAGTGTTCCAGGTTCTTTTGAAACCCCGAGAGACCTGATTGCCTGGACGATGTAAATAAAAAAAATAAAAAAAAAAACAAGGGAAGGAAGAGATGCATTCTTTGAGCAAAGAGGAGCGTGGATCTCTTGTGGATATGCAAGTCGTTACTTAATTTTAATTAAAGGGAGGAATATAGGTGAATAAGATGAATGGAATCAGTTTTTACAGTCCAAAAATTAATGTTTGATTTTTTGTTGGAGATAGTTAATTTTAAAACTAAATATACGAATTGTATCATACATAAACATATAACTATATTCACACATATGTATGTATATATATATATATATATATATATATATATATATATATATATATATACACATGTATGTATATATATATATATATATATATATATATATATATATATATGTATAGTATATATATATATATATATATATATATATATATAGTATATATATATATATATATATATATATATATATATATATATATATATATATATATATATATATATACAGACACACACACACACACACCCACTTTATCACTTCCACAGTTGTTCTGTGCGTTGAATGATCATAACAGGGCCTCAGTTTAAAGTGGATGGTATCTAGCGGAGATGTTTATTCTGGAGGGGTTACAAGCTTTCTTGGACGAGAAGTCCTCATCGTTTGGTGTCCATAGAATAGACGATGAGGAATTAACTCGTGAAAGCTTGTAAATTTCCCTGGATAAATATCTTCGCTAGATACCATTCAGTTTGAATAGGGTCTTGGTGAAAAATTATATTAATATAATATATATATATATATATATATATATATATATATATATATATATATATACATATATATATATATATATATATATATATATATATATATATATATATATATATATATATACATATATATATATATATATATATATATATATATATATATATATATATATATATATATACACACCGTAAACATCGGAATTACTTTGCCACTTTCGTGTTTTATAATTCTTTACGCTGAAAGAACTCTCTCCAAAGAATATTTACATTTCCCTTTTGTAAATAATGACAAACAGAACAAAATTACTGGTGAGGGGCATTCAATAATAATAATAATAATAATAATAATAATAATAATAATAATATTGTTCATGGCTACCCTGTATTTTACTCTCCTAACTCCCACGTGCATGTTTTATTTCTTTCCTAAAAACAATATGAGTAGATATTCCATTTTACATTCAATCCCTTACTGTTCTCTAACTCTATACAAACTTTTACCATTTTTTTCTGAATCGTTCCAGCGATACAGTCACTTTTCTCTACCATTTTTATTTATTTCCGTTTTTTAACTTTTTTTCCTCCAGGTCGCTTATGCAGTAACAACCAATTTTCGATTCAAGTCTCGCTGTGTATTCCTTTTTTTTTTTCCAGCATCAACGTTTTTCTGTGGTCATTATTCCAGCATCAACGTTTTTCTGTGGTCATTAGAGAATTTAGTTCAGAAAACACGAGTCCTTTAACCAAAAGTTGCAACCTGGTTTGCCTTCATAAAGGGATGTTTTGATCTTTGAGCTTGCGAAGTGTTTCCAAAAAAGAGAACTAACAGGAAAGCCTATCACTGGTTTGGTGCATCCAATACATGAGCCATATTGAATTAAGTGTTTCATTTATGTGTCCAATGAAAATATTTGGAATTGCTTTACCTTTACGTTTGCTCAAAATATGTCAGGTTAATACAACGCAAGCTGTGTTCGAATAAGGTAAAAATATATTTAAATGAAAAATAAAACAATGAAAATATTTGGAAATCCCATGTTAAATAAGTTTTTCTTTTATGTATCCAATGAAAATATTTGGAATTGCCATATTAAGTAAGTTTTTCTTTTATGTATCCAATGAACATATTTGGAATTGCCATATTAAATAAGTTTTTGTTTTATGTATCCAATGAAAATGTTTCGAATTGCCATATCAGATAAGTTTTTCTTTTATGTATCCAATGAAAATATTTGGAATTGCTCTACCTTCACCTTTGCTCAAAATATGTCAGGTTAATACAATGCAAGTTGTATTCAAATAAAATAAAAAAATATTTAAAAGAAAAAATAATTAGATTTTATTACATTAATTGAGGACGTATAAAAACAAATTAAAGAACAGTATTGGACTTGGAAAATACACTATTTTTGCAAATGCAGAAACGTTGCAGTACTGTAATTGGGCCGGGAACTTTACTGATAACTTGCTTAGGGGAAACATTACATTAATAGAATGTGATTTCCGATCTCTTTAGCTGTTTAAAAATTTTTTTTTTACACAGTCCGCCTATTAGGTCCAGTGTTACTTCCAGTGCCACTTCCTTGGACTGATTTTTCTGGAGTTTTTAAGCAAAGCGACTTTTTGACGAGATATTATGTATATGTCCACAACGGATTGAAATCACTAATCAACCATACTATAGTAGATTCAAATCAACCGTGCATCTGATGTCGAGGCCAGTCCCTTACGCCCTTCCTGATTGAATGTTGATAAGCCAATCACGGGCTGGAAACTCTCAGTCTCTCTCGAGATAGTTTCTCATAGGCAGGATGTAGTATGTTCTACCTCTCTTGAGGAATACGTCTTCCAAAAGTATTCCTCAGGAGAGGTGGAACATACATCCTGCCTATGTGAACTCTCGAGAGAGTTTCCTTCCAGCCCTGTGGTTGGCTTATCAGCAGACAATCAGGAACGTCGTAAGGGACTGGCCTAGACATCAGATGCACGGTTGATGTGAGTCGACTATAGTATTAGCTGATCCAATATTGTTTAAAAATGCTAATGCATGAAATATTAAACAAATATAATTTATACATGTGCATTCTTTTTCAACACACGCTCGTCATCTACCAGGTATGTTTTGATTTTTTTAATATTCATGCACTTGAATGACAGAAAAAGAAACGAAAAACAGGATATTTATATTTTTTCACATCACAAACATTTTCGTTTGGCACATTTTTGCTTTTTCACAAATAGTTGTTAAGCGTGTGGGTTGGGAAAGAGAATGTTCAAAACAAAATAATTTATCAGCCATTTAATTTGATTTCAGTTTCAGATACCAAAATAGAATTTCAATTCCGACTGACTCTATGCAGACAATTTTTGGATTTGTTTTATTCATTCGAAAGATAGATTTCATCTTGTTCATAGAATTCAGATTGATTAAAACCTCCAATTGTTTCTCTAGTCATTATTATTTAATAATCTTTTACATTCATATATCTCTGGATTACATATACAAATGTCACGAATCATTTTAACCAAGTTTAAGGTAACTAGGTTCCTTTAACCTTTCAACCCAGATCAAGGTAACTAGGTTCCTTGAACATTTGAACCTAGTTCAAGGTAACTAGGTTACCTGAACATTTTAACCCAGTGAACATTTGACCCCAGTTAAAGGTAACTAGGTTCCTTGAGCATTTTATCCCTGTTCAAGGTAACAAGGTTCCCTGAACATTTTAACCCAGTTCAGAGTAACTAGATTTCCTGAACCACTTGAGCTTGCAAACAGTATTATTCTCGAGGAGAAAAGTTATTCTCGTTAGCATATACACCAATAAGGGTTCCGAAGCCTTATAGGATAAACGCCCCTTAATACATATAAAGAAAAAGATATTAAAGACTTTAGATAGACTGTGCTAAAATCCGTAATGAGTTCTAACAAGGACCACCAAAAGGATACCTCTGGGGCTCATCCTCTCGTTAACTGCGGTTGATATAAAAGATAATAAGGTTTCTACCTGGGGTTTTATGACAAGGAGGAGGGGGCGGGTGGGGAAAGGTCCCTTTGGCGTTCAGGTAGCTTATTGGGAGGTGAAAAAGGTAATACTAGTAGGTGGAAGTTCATTAATAGTTTGATATAGATGGTGTGCATTGACACAACTTCGTTTAAGGGTTGATTTTTCTAAAGTTTTGTGTGTTGAGAGATTTTATGGCTGTCTGGGTGGATCCCTTCTTTTTAATTTATTTAGAAATGTTTATATTTTTTAGTACCTGTCCTATAGACATATTGTCTGATATAAATGCTTGAATATATCATGAATGATTTTTATGTATACACACTCATGCGCTTGGATCTTCAACTAGAAATAGTTTCTGCTTTTAGTTTTCTGTAAAAGAAGACTTTTGAGATTGCTTTGTCCTGCCGTACTTTTCTGTCCGCCCTCAGATCTTGAAAACTATTGAGGCTAGAGGGCTGCAAATTGGTATGCTGAACATGCTTTCTCCAATCATCAGACATACCAAATTGCAGCCCTCTAGCCTCAGTAGTTTTGATTTTATTCAATGTTAAAGTTAGCCATAATCGTGCGTCTGGCACCAATAACGGATGTAGCGTCTGTACAGAAAACTTGAGGGTGCCGAAGAAACATCAGCGCATTTTTTATTTGTTAATATTGACGTTGATAGAGGTCTATTAGTCACTCAGGATATTCAATGCTACTCTGCTTGTAGAGCTTAATAGGTTGTTTTTTGCATTCTGCATAACACAAGAAAAATTCTAAATAAACCAAAATATTTTTTGGTAGCACAAGGCCCTCTGAAAGATCTCCCGAGGTAAAGGAATACAAGGCGTGATCCGACCTCCAGCTTACTCGGAACACGTGCAAGATTTTCCCCTCACACATATGTTGCAAACATTATATTCCTAACTTAACGAGAAGTGGTCTTTGTAACTAGTACTCATACCTAGCATACTGACAATAAAAAGGACACAAATTAAACATGTTCATATATTCTCAGTTGTAAGTGGAAACACAAAATAATTCAGCAGAAACAGACTCTAAATTCAGCACACCAAATAAATTAAAACATGTTGAAATCTATGGTTCAAATAGAGCCTTGTTTCACCAACGAAAATAAAAATGAATACGTTATATTTTATTAGGAATAGTTGTTCTGTACTTTTTTAACATGCACAGGATTTTAATTTCATATTTTCTTCTAATAAATAAACCATAAATATCGTATCCTAAAATTCCTGTATCTTTAACTTAACACGAAACACCTTTTACAGACCTTTTTAGGCTCTTCCGTAGACCTTTACTACCCCTCAACAAGAACAACAACAACAACAAAGTAGTTTGCAGGCTTACTACCTGAGTAAGCAATAAATTGGAAAGACCCAGAACCAGACCAAATTAAAAGCTCGATGACATTTATTTGCTGCGAATAGAATCAGACTAAGTAAACTGATTCAGTATAACTTTACTGAAGAAGTTTAATGTTGAAGACAATAATAATAACAATAATAATTCCAATGTGGATTGAAGCTTCTTGTGTAACCAGTGCGAGTTATGTTGACGTCCAGTAATTGGAATATCCAACACTGGGGTTATTTCCCTCGAGCCTTTTGACTCTTACAGCTTTTTTTTTCTGCGCATTTGTGGATTTTCTTCTGACGTTGTGGTTCCGATTAATTTGAACGGTGCACTGGAAAGGAAGTTGCAATAACAAATGATTTTCACTATTTATTGAATCTGATTTATCGTTGGTGAAATAAGTATTGACTGAATTAAAACAAATATTTCAAATGACTAAATTAGTGATACACATCTTAAATGTCATGCAATAAAACGTACATAAAAGAATGCATATTAAGAATCCTAGCAAACTGCAATACGCTCCTCGTGCAAACGGCATCTTAATTAAATGTGTTAAGATGTAGCGCAGCTGAAATTGAAGGAAGAATTATATAAAAAAGGAGAAAAAAAAATCCTGACGAGAGTTTGGCTGCCCTGAAAATAAACTTGGGAGGGAATACTTGGCGAAATCCCTTCCTCAGAAGCAAGCGAAGAAGTTTTGGCAGGAACCGTCCGAGCTTCCGAAGATATGTCACGATACAGAGCACTCGTGATCAGAGTTCCGTTGGGGAAAAAGCCTGAGTTTGAAAGGAGATTAAAGCGGAAGTAAAACCCCCCCCCCCCACCCCCCCCCCCCCCTCTACACACGCACACACACACATTACAGCAGCTGTCCGAACTCACGACTGGACTCGGAGTTTGTGGCGCCTTGTCATTTCCGACAATGTTTGACCCATCCCCCCCCCTTTTCATTTTTTATTTTTATCAGTTTTCATTCACTTTGAAAATAGTGAATATACTGTTGGATGTTTGGGATAAAGTTGAACGAGTGAAAGACAGAGTAGAGTCTGGATTTGCGACTTTTTTTTTATGTAGAGAGAGAGAGAGAGAGAGAGAGAGAGAGAGAGAGAGAGAATAAGGCAGTTATGGGTTGTGGGTATGTTGGTTAAGCCCGGGGAGTATGACGTATGACTTCAGTAAATGACTGTTAGTGACTATATATATTATATATATATATATAGATATATATATATATATATATATATATATATATATATATATATATATATATATATATACATATATATATATATATATATATATATATTATATTATATATAGATAGATAGATAGATAGATAGATAGATAGATAGATAGATAGATAGATAGATAGATATGTATGTGTGTGTGTACACGCGTATTTATAGACCAAAGGACTGAATTAATCTCACAACTCTCACAAAACTTTTGTTCCTTCATACAAGAGCTCCCTGACCTTCTTTCCGTCTATCAATCTTATGTCCCCTCAAGACTGGCTATACTGACGCTTCGTTTCAATTCATGTTTGGGGGGGGATCCACTTTCAGGCAGTAGCTCGGAAGGTTTGCTAGAAGATGTTATTATTATTATTATTATTATTATTATTTTTTTTTTTTTTTTTTTTTTTTTTTTTTTTTTTTTTGCTCTATCACAGTCCTCCAATTCGACTGGGTGGTATTTTATAGTGTGGGGTTCCGGGTTGCATCCTGCCTCCTTAGGAGTCCATCATCTTTTCTTAATATGTGTGCCGTTTCTAGGATCACACTCTTCTGCATGAGTCCTAGAGCTACTTCAGCGTCAAGTTTTTCTAGATTCCTTTTCAGGGATCTTGGGATCGTGCCTAGTGCTCCTATGATTATGGGTACGATTTCCACTGGCATATCACATATCCTTCTTATTTCTATTTTCAGATCTTGATACTTATCCATTTTTTCCCTCTCTTTCTCTTCAACTTTGGTGTCCCATGGTATTGCGTCATCAATGAGTGATACTTTCTTCTTGACTTTGTCAATCAACGTCACGTCTGGTCTGTTTGCACGTATCACCCTATCCGTTCTGATACCATAGTCCAGAGGATCTTTGCGTGATCGTTTTCTATCACTCCCTCAGGTTGGTGCTCGTACCACTTATTACTGCAAGGTAGCTGGTGTTTCTTGCACAGGCTCCAGTGGAGGGCTTTTGTCACTGAATCATGCCTCTTTTTGTACTGGTTTTGTGCAAGTGCCGGGCATTCGCTTGCTATGTGGTTTATGGTTTCATTTTTCGTATTGCACTTCCTACATATGGGAGAGATGTTATTTCCGTCTATCGTTCTTTTAACATATCTGGTTCTTAGGGCCTGATCTTGTGCCACCGTTATCATTCCTTCAGTTTCCTTCTTTAGCTCTCCCCTCTGTAGCCATTGCCAATTGTCATCGCTGGATCGGTTCCTAGTTCTTTAGTCTGTCTCATGTATTGTCCGTGCATTGGTTTGTTGTGCCAGTCCTCTGTTCTGTCTGTCATTCTCCTGTCCCTGTATATTTCTGGGTCTTCGTCTACTTTTATTAGTCCTTCTTCCCATGCACTCTTTAGCCACTCGTCTTCACTGGTTTTCAGATATTGCCCCAGTGCTCTGTTCTCGATGTTGACGCAGTCCTCTATACTTAGCAGTCCTCTCCCTCCTCCCTTTCGTGTTATGTATAGTCTGTCCGTATTTGCTCTTGGGTGTAGTGCTTTGTGTATTGTCATGTTTCCTGGTTTTCTGATCTATGCTGCTGAGTTCTGCCTTCGTCCATTCCACTATTCCTGCGCTGTATCTGATTACTGGCACTGCCCACGTTTTTATGGCTTTTATCATATTTCCGGCGTTGAGTTTTGACTTGAGTATCACCCTGAGTCTCTGCATATATTCTTTCCTGATCGTGTCCTTCATCTCTTGGTGTTTTATATCCCCTCCTTCCATTATTTCCAGGTATTTGTATCTGTCTCTTCTATGTGTTTGATGTTGCTCCATCTGGTAGCTTTATCCCTTCAGTTCTCGTTACTTTGCCTTTTTGGTGTGTTGACTAAGGCGCATTTTTCTATTCCAAATTCCATCCTGATGTCCCCCCCAGATACAATCCTTACAGTCTGGATTAGGGTATCTATTTCCTTGATGCTCTTACCATACAGCTTGATGTCGTCCATGAACATCAGATGGGTGATTCTGTTGCCTTTTTTCTTGAGTTGGTACCCAGCATCCATCTTCTGTAGTACTTTTGTCATGGGAATCATGGCTACTACGAAGAGTAGTGGGGACAGTGAGTCTCCCTGGAAGATCCCTCTCCGGATATTAACCTCTTGCTAGTCTTATTCTAGAGCTTGTAAGTATTGTATTCCAGTTGCACATTGTAGTTTTGAGGAAGCTGATGGTGTTTTGCCTCTGCCCCTTGATATTTTCAGGCATTCTATTAGCCATGTGTGTTGTATCATGTCGAAGGCTTTCTTATAGTCTATCCATGCCATGCTTAGGTTGGTTTTTTCCTTCTCCTACTGTTCTTCATTACCATTTTGTCTATCAGGAGCTGGTCTTTTTGTGCCCCTACACTTCCTTCTGCAGCTTTTCTGTTGGTGGGGGATGGTGTTTTGTCTCCTCTAGGTAGTTGTATAGCCTTTTTCACTGATGATACCTGTTAGTAACTTCCACATTATTGGTAGGCAAGTGATAGGCCTGTAGTTACTGGCTATATTTCCCTTACTCTTGTCTTTTTGTACTAAGGATGTTCTTCCTGTGGTCATCCATTTGGGTGCATGGTGATTTGAGATATAATGCTGGGAGTTGTTCTGCTATTCGTGGGTGTAGGCCTTGAAGATTTTGAGCCAGTATCCATGGACTTCATCGGGACCTGGGGCTTTCCAGTTTGGCATTTTCTTTTTTTAGTTGGTGTCAGACTGTGTCGTCGTGATCTCTGTGAATCTTTGTTTTTAATTCTCCCTGTTTCTTCTTCCTTGACTTCCTGGAGCCATGTTGCATGTTTGTTGTGTGATACCGGATTGCTCCATATGTTTTCCCAGAGTCTCCTACTTGGTTCGGCTTCAGGAATTTCTCTGGGTGGTTGTTCTTCCCCTCTTAGTTGGCTGTATAGTCTTTTCTGGTTGGTTCCGAATAGTTTGTTCTGTTGGTATCCCTATTCCTGTTCATGTACCGTTGGATCTTATGTGCTTTGCCTTAAGCCTCTGTTTTACATCTTCTATTGTGTTGTTTAGTCCCCTCTCTTGTACTTTGTATTTCTCGTTGAGTTCCTCCCTTGTTTTCTTGTTTCTTAGCCTTTTTCTGCTATCTCATTCAACTCAAGTCAGATCTCATCACCATGATTTGCTTTTCCAGGCGCCTCCTTTTCCAAGGAGGTTGCTGTTTTGGTTTCTGTTGGGTGGTTGTGCTGGTGGTATTGGTGTTCGAATCCCCATCAGTTCTGCTACTAATCTTGCTCCTGCATATGCCAAGTTATTTGTTTCTGTGATACTGGTGGTGTGTATTATGCCCATTATTTCATTGACCTCACTTGTTTTCTCCTTAATTTCTTGGTGTTGTAGGCTTTCATGGAGGGGATCTTTGTTCTCTTTGTATATGGCTCCATCCATTGTCTAATCTTTTTCTACCCATTGCCGTCGTCTCCTGTTACTTCGTCGGTGTTTCTTCGTGTGTCGTTGTTTGATACATTTGTGACATTTCCCTTTCCAGTTCTTCTCTTTCTGTTGGGGAGAGCCAGTTCTTTTTCTTTATGTTCCTTACTTGGTCTGCCAGCCTCTGTTCTGTTTGGGGGGTGTTATTCCTCTCATTCCAGATGTTGACAAATCTTCTTCTATATCCTCTCTCCGTCGGGTTGCTTCTGATGTAGCATCTCCATATTTCCTTATTTTCTTCTCTTGTCCATTTCTTCCTTTTTGCTTCTGTAGCTCCAATCTTAGGCTGTTGATTACTGTCGTTGTGGTGATCAGTTGCTGGATGACGACCGCCAAGTACCTGACCGTCTTCCCCTTCAATTGGGTTGAATACCTGGTTGCCGACGAAGCTCCTCTGTTGCCAGAGGTTCCATTTACGTCGTTGGACGTATTCCTTCATTTCTTTCCATCATTGCTGAGTTTTGCTATTTAACCCATAGCTGGACCCTACCCCATCAGGAATAGGTACTCATTTACAGCTGAGTAGACTGTGGAAATTATGTTTCTTTGTTTAATCAACGACTGACCAGCCCCAATGTTGCTTAACTTGACTTAAGTCCATTGACGACCTAACCCACTCCTCCACGGCGCCACACATTATTATTATTATTATTATTATTATTATTATTATTATTATTATTATTATTATTATTATTTTCAGTAGATAAACCTATTGATAAATTCAGCTTCCAAAGAATGTTGGTTGAGGAATGTTGGTGTTGTTATTGCCCTGGGGAGTCGCGAACCCTCGTCATCTGAGTGACAAGATACGACATTAGCCACTATACCAGCAGACCAGCCAATGTTATTTAAAAGAAAAAAGGATGCAATGAAAAAATAGATTAATGAAATATGGAGAGGAAGAGATTAGAATGTTGCACATGTATTTTGATACCATTTATTTCATATGTCCCGAGGGAAAGTAATTTACCGTAGAGTTTTGAATTAAAAAAAAATTATTCAATATTTTTCTGCTTTGCTTCATTTCCCCTCCTCGTCCAAGTGGAATGTAGAGATGGGGAAAATGCTTTCCAATTACCTGCCAGGCCTGAATCATCCCACGCTAGAGCAGTACGATTCCTTTCCTCAGAAATATAAACTGGAAAGGTCTTCCAGAAATATTTGATACATTGATTTTTTAAACAATTTTACATTATTTTAGAAATTCGTAAAAATCTCATAACCAGCCCAAGCACTAAAATGGCGAAGAAATCCACTGTAGTGTAAATGTAACATATAATAGATTATATATATCATATATATATTATAATATATATATATATATATATATATATATATATTATATGTGTGTGTGTGTGTGTGTGTGTGTGGTATTAAAACGCCAAAATATAGAAATTTATTACTATATTTCAGAGACTGCTGTCTCTCTCTTCAGGTAGGTAATGAATCATTACTTACCTGAAAAAGAAAAAGAGAGACAGCAGTCCCTGAAATATTAGTAATTAATTTCTATATTTTGGCGTTTTTATGGGCTCCTTTTATCAGGATAGAATTCTGTTGTAACAGAACATCTTTTACCAGTCAAATATATTATGTATATTAATATATAGTGTGTGTGTGGTTGTTTGTGGTGCGGCTGAAATATATTCTATTAAAACAGAATTCCATCTAATAAAAGGAGCCCATAGAAATACTAGGGTGTAAAAAGTAAATACTATATTTCAGAGACCAAAAAGCCTCTGACTCTTCAAAAGGTGATGAATGAGAAAAGTTGCAGCAAAAGTGTATTTATCCAGAGGGTCCTCAGTCAGCCATTGAGTCACCCCGGTCAATAATTTCTCTTTAATCTTTTAATCGCTAGTCGGAGAAAGATTTTATCTATAATATCTGAGTCCCACTATCCTTTAGAAAGATTCTGTTTGTTTCTTTGTTTAATCAATGCTGATTCTGCCATCTGGCTTTTGAACCAACAATTGCTGCTATATATACATACATACATAAGTCATTGTACATCGTTGTTTTTAAAACCAGGCTTCGGTTCGAATCCTA
>NC_087202.1:1598680-1618680 GCF_015104395.2 Macrobrachium nipponense | reverse complement strand
ACGATTTTTCGCTTACTCGGGGAGTAAGCCTACAGACTGCTTTGTTGTTGTTGTCGTTATTCTTGTGGGGTGGATAGGAAAGGCCTATGGAAGAACAACCTGAAAAAAGCTCCGAAAAAACAAAAAAAGTGTTTTGGGTTGAGTTAAAGATACGGGAATTTTAGGTAGGTGGATATTTTGATTTATTTATTAGTTAATGAAAATGTAAAGAATAAATAATGTGCATGTTAAACAGTACAGAAAAATTATTTCTAATAAAATTTAGCGTATTTATTTTAATTTTCATTGGGAAACAAGGCTCTATTTGACCGTAGATTTTAGCACGTTTTAATTCACGTTAAAAGTTAGGAATATAATGTTTGCAACTTATGCGTGAGGGTTAAAGCTTCTTGCATGCGTCCCGAGTAAGCTGGACGTCGGATCACGCCTTGTCTTCTAAGAATAGGGAGAGAAATAAATCCAAGTTTATGATAGCTCACGCTTCGAATATTAATAGTAATGCTGAGAGGTAAATTCAACAACATTAACAATAATAATAATACTGGTAAATATGGTATGGAAATATGGCATTGCTTTTCAAAATAAACTATTTTTAAAACATTTTATCAGATATTGTAAATCTTAAGGAAACTGGCAAACTTCTTAACTTTCTCCAATAAAATTATCAGATACTGTAAATCTTAATCTTAGTGTTACTGAATGTTACTAACGAACTTCTTAACTTTGTCCAATAAATTTATCAAATACTGTAAATCTTAATGTTACTGACGAACTTCTTAACTTTCTCCAATAAATATATCAGATACTGTAAATCTTAATGTTGCTGACGAACTTCTTCACTTCCCCCAATAAATTTATCAGATACTGTAAGTCTTAATGTTACTGACGAACTTCTTAACTTCCTCCAATAAATTTATCAGATACTGTAAATATTAATGTTACTGGGGGGGGGGGACGAACTTCTTCACTTTCTCCAATAAATTTATCAGATACTGTAAATCTTAATGTTACTTACGAACTTCTTAACTTCCTCTAATAAATTTATCGGATACTGTAACTCTTAATGTAACTTCTCAACTTTCTCCATTAAATATTTCGGTATTATTACTTTGATCCAGCCGCTTCCACATTCCGCTTCAGTCAGTGTCAAACTCAAGCTCACCCAGTAGGTCCCTGAGAGCAACAGTTGGTCCTTACAACAGGACTGTTGTGTGTCCAACATGACGGATAAATTAAAGACACTGACCTTTATCAGGATAGTAATGGGTTTTGGCTTTCTAAACGACTTTATTCAGAGTCTCGGATAGTGATTTTTCTTATTTTGGGTTCTGTAATGTTCAGGTTTCCTGTAAGTTGATCTCTCTCTCTCTCTCTCTCTCTCTCTCTCTCTCTCTCTCTCTCTCGATAGCAATATTCCAAGTTTCTATTTGTGGGATCTGTAATGTTCAGTATTCTGCAAGTTGGTCTCTCTCTCTCTCCTCTCTCTCTCTCTCCTCTCTCTCTCTCTGGATAGTGATTTTTCTTATTTGGGATCTGTAATGTTCAGTTTCCTGTAAGTTTGATCTCTCTCTCTCTCTCTCTCTCTCTCTCTCTCTCTCTCTGCAAAACGTTTAACTTTTTTTCTTTTACAATTGCCCGCCCTTTATTCAAGTTCGAATCTCTTGGTGATGAAACATTTACCAGTCACATTCTCATTTCGTGTCATTTCCGAGGTCGATTGATTTGGATAATGGTTGTGGATATAGTAAGTGTCATGGTAGTCTGATGAATATATATATAGTATTTAAGTATCTTTTAGTTGATGGTCTCTATTTTTAATGTACAAAAAATAGTCACGCCCACGGAACTGTAAGATTACTCCTTGTTCATTAAATGGGTTAGTTTGTAAAACTTGGACTGTCGTCGCTTTAAGAAGAGGAACGAAGAAGGAGGAATTTATCTGTGAATAAGAAGAGGAGGCAGACCTTCTTGTCTGGAGAATTCAACAAGAAGTCGTCAGCAGAATGCACACCTCCCAGAAAGAATTTACTTTGATGGATTAGCCGATTTAGCAGTGTATGTTTTCGAATTTCCCTACACATACACACACACACACACACACACACAACCGCCTCTCCATGTCAGCTGTCCTAATATGCAAATGCTTTAGACTTGTCACATGAAAATATAGATCTGCATTACTCTGCAGTGCAATCACAGTAATGTTTACTCTTTGGGGAAGTCTTAGTAGATCGTTCAAATGCCGACGTAACATTTCTCGTAAATTCTTTTGGTGATGCTGATAAATATCTTATTAAATTGTTGGGTATTGCTTTTTTTCGTATTTTGGGTTCTATAATGATCGATTTCCTGTAAATTGTGCTCTCTCGTCTCTCTCTCTCTCTCTCTCTATCTCTCTCTCTCTCTCTCTCATCTCTCTCTCTCTCTCTCACTCGTTTCAGTTTTGTAGTAGTTCATCGACAGTTAAATTTCTTCAGCTTTCAGAAGTGAATTTATGCTAAAAGTTCAGAGATAACATATATCTGGTCTCTATTTTAATGGTAAATAATAAAAAACCCGTCCACGGAAACTGGAAAATTACTCCTGTTCATTATTCTTACCCCCTACGTGAGCATTTAACATTATAGAAAAAAAAACGTGTGCAAAACATGTCGATTCTGATGACATATGCCTTTCGTTCAGTTCAGGTTTTTGTACTTAGAATCGATCTCAACCCATCTCCTCCTTGAAAGCTAACTTGGTGAGTTTGTAACACTTGGCTGACGATGAAGTTTTGTCACATATATCCTGACCAGTTTTTTATTATTTCATATATTTTTGACTGTTGCATATCTAGGAGTTATTATTCTAGGGTATTCGAGCGTTCTCCTCTAATGCTTCAATAATGAAATTAAAATGACAGCATATAAAGGAAGAGAAAAAACTCCAATAGCGTTACCCAGTATCAATCTTAATGAGATCCTTCAAATACTTCAAAGCGCCCCCCCCCCCCCCCCCCCCCCCCCAACCCCCCCCCCCCCCCCCCCCCCACCCCCTCCCGCCGCTCCCCTCAATACCGAAATTGAAATGACAGCATACAGAGGAAGAGAAAAAACTCCAATAGTGTTACGCAGTATCAACTTTTAGTGAGATCTTTCAAAGCCAGCAACCCCCTCCCCCCAAAAAAAAAAAAAAAATCCACACATTGTTATTTTACTCTCTGTTGCAAACCGCTTTCTCATGCATTGCGAGTTTTGTATACCTCATAAATATCACAGGAATGGGCTTTATATCAAAGATATCTCACCTCAGCAGCAGCAAGAGATGGTTGGCTATGCAAACCTGTCGGGGGGAGCGTAATGGTATTCATTACTTATCTGTTTGGCCAGGGTGTCTTCAAGACCGGCTTCGATAGCGAAAGGGGTTTTGGGGCACTTGCAGATTGAAAATAAACAGCCCCGTCGCCCAGACGAAGCATAAAATCGAGACGTTAATCATTCAGAAATTGCTGTGACGTCTTGACCATTTTAGTCATTTTAAGAGGAGGTTTTTTCTTTATTACCTTATAATTTTGATATATATGGAAGGAACTTGAGCATTTTTTTTGTTTTTTTTTAAATTTTCTGTTAAATAACTTATTTCCTGAAGAGAATATTTAAGTGTGGAAGTATAAGTTAAGAGACTTTTTCGTTTTTTTCAGAAAAATAACAGGTTTAGTCATTTTGAAGAGGAGGTTTTTCCCTATAATTTGATATATATATATATATATATATATATATATATATATATATATATTATATATAAGTCATATCACTTTTTCCGTGATTCATATACATTATCGAGCTACAATGTCCTTTAATATCTAATTCGCTCTACCTCGGAATTAATATATTTTCATATATGCTTAACCGAGGGGGAATTTTTTCTCGATAATAGACTTGCCTGGATCGGGACGCGAACCCAGGATCCTTTCAAATCCAGGAACGTCAGTGAAGCTTTTACCTACTACACTATATAGAAGGAATTTGAGCATTTTTTTTATTATTTATTAAATAATTTATTCCCTGAAGAGAATATTTTAAGTGTTGATGTATAACTGCGTCAACGCTGTATAAATTAAGAGAATTTTTCGTTTTATTTTCGGAAAAAAAAAAAAAACAGGTATCAGAGCAAAAAAAAAAACTATCTAGGGCCTATTTTAATAGTTTTCATAGATGAAGGAACTATAATTGTAATTTATTTTGGCTGATAAGAGAATAAACAAACAATGTTGATCTTATTCAATATATATTAGGTCCGAGAGAGAGAGAGAGAGAGAGAGAGAGAGAGAGAGAGAGAGAAGGCGGGTGGACCTATGACTTCCTTTCAATTTTACTTTATATATGAAACCCCGAAAATAAACAGAACGCGGTAGTTCTTTTTTTTCTATAGGTCAAAAGTTACATGGTGAATAGTAGAGAAAGCGAGAATTCAAAATTGTCTAGATTCTTTAAGTTATGCGACCAAAAAAGAAGAACAAAACGGCGGAGAGTGTCCTTGATCTTGGATGCATTTCATGGCAAGAGCCCCACAATGGATAGTGCAGTCGCAGTCCAAAATCCACTTTCGTTTCTCGAAGTGGAAACAAAAGGAAAAGACAACCGTGATTCTTTCTGCGCGGAATTCTTTGCTCCATTGTGAAGGATTCGTTGGCCTATTAGAAAAATAAAAAAAGGAAAATATTTCCAAGACGTGAATGTGAATGTTATCTTTGGAAAAAATGTAAGACGTGAGTGTTATCTTTGGGAAAAATTGCAAGACGTGAATGTTATCTTTCGAAAAAAAAAAATGCAAGACGTGAATGTTATCTTTGGGGAAAAAAATGCAAGACGTGAATGTTATCTTTGGGGAAAAAAATGCAAGACGTGAATGTTATCTTTGGGAAAAAATGCAAGACTCGAGTGTTATCTTTGGAGAAAATTGCAAGACGTGAACTTTTTGGAAAAAAATGCAAGACGTAAATGTTATGTTTAGGGAAAAAAAAATGCAAGATGTGAATGTTATCTTTGGAAAAAAAATGCAAGGACGTGAACGTTATCTTTAAAAAAAATGTAAGACAGAATGTTATCTTTTGGGGGAAAAATGCAAGACGTTAATATTATCTTTGTAAAAAGAATGTACAGTGATATCTAGAAACAATGCAAGACGCTGAATGTTATCTTTGGGGAAAAATACAAGACGTTGAATGTTATCTTTGGGGAAAAACTGAAAGACGTGAAGTTATATTTGGGAAAAAATGCAAGACGTGAATGTTATCTTTGGAGAACAAATGCAAGACGTGAATGTTATCTTTTGGGAAAAAATGCAAGACGTAAATGTTATGTTGGGGAAAAAATTCAAGACGTGAATATCTTGGAAAAAACAATGCAAGACGTGAATGTTATCTTTGTGAAAAAAATGTAAGACATGAATGTATCTTTGGGGGAAAATGCAAGACGTTAATATTATCTTTGGTAAAAAAAATGTACATGATATCTTAGAAACAATGCAAGACGTGAATGTTATCTTTGGAAAAAATGCAAGACGTGATTGTTATCTTCGGGGGAAAATGCAAGACTAGAATGTTATCTTCTGAAAAAAAAAAAAATGCAAGATGTGAATGTTATCTTTGGGAAAAAATGCAAGACTAGAATGTTATCTTTGGAAAGTAAAATGCAAGATGCGAATGTTATCTTTGGGAAAAATGCAAGACAGGAGTGTTACGTTTGGAAAAAAAATTGCAAGGTGTGAATGTTATCTTGGGAAAAATGCAAGACGTCAAGTTATCTTTGGGAAAAAAATGCAAGACTTGAGTGTTATCTCTGGGTAAAAATACGTATAAGACGTGAATGTCATCTTTGGGGAAAAAATGCAAAACCTGAAAGCTATCTTTAGAAAAAAAAGCAAGACGTGAATGTAATTTCTAAGGAAAAAATGCAAGACGTGAATGTTATCTTTGGAAAAAAAGGCAAGAAGTGAATGTTATCTTTTAAAAAAATGCAAGCATGAATGTTATCTTTGGAGAAATGTAAGATGTAAATGTTATCTTTGGAAAAAATGCAAGACATAAATGTTATCTTTGGGCGGAAAAATGCAAGATGTGAATGTTATCTTTGGAAAAAAATGCAAGACGTTGAATGTTGGTCTTTTGGGAAAAAATGCAATACGTAAATGGTTATCGTTTGGAAAAATGGAAGACGTAAATGTTATCTTCGGAAAAAATGCAAGACGTGAATGTTATCTTTGGGAAAAATGCAAGACGTGAATATTATCTTTGGAAAAAAATGCAAGACGTGAATGCTATCTTTGGAAGAAATGCAAGACGTGAGTGTTATTTTGGGGAAAAAATGCAATACGTGAATGTCTTTGTGAAAAAAATCAAGACGTGAATGTTATCTTTGGAAAAAAAAAAATGCAAGACATAAAATGTTATCTTCAGGAAAAATGCAAGACGTGAATGTTTATTTTTGGGAAAAGGGGAAAAAAATGCAAGAGGTGATGAATGTTACTTTGTGAAAAAATGCAAGACATGGAGTGCTATCTTTGGAAAAGAAAAAATTGCAAGACGTGAATTCTTTTTGGAAAAAAATGCAAGACTTGAGTGTTATCTTTTGGAAAAAAAATGCCAAGACTTGAATGTTATCTTTTTTTTATAAAAATGCAAGAACGTGAAGGTTATCTTTGTGGAAAAAAAAATCAAGACGTAAATGTTATATTGGAAAAAAAATACAGACGTGAATGTTATCTTTGTGAAAAAAATAGGAAAAAACGTGGAATTACTTAAAAAAATCTATAAAGACGTGAATTTATATCTTTGGAAAAAAATGCAAGACGTGAATGTTATGCTTCGGGAAAAAATCCAAGACGTGTATGTTATCTTTGGGAAAGAAATGCAAGACGTGAAATGTTATCTTTGGGAAAAAAATGCCAAAGACGTGAATGTTATCTTTGAAAAAAAAAATACAAGACGTGAATGTTATAATTTGGAAAAAAAAAATTCCAAGACTTAATGTTTCTGTGGGGAAAAAATCCAAGACGTGAAATGTTATCTTCGGAAAGATGCAAGAACGTGAATGTTACTTTGGGGAAAAAAAATAAAAATGCAAGACGTGAATGTATCTTTGGTAAAAAAAATACAAGACGTGAATGTTTATATTTGGAAAAAAAATACAACTTGAATGTTAAAAAACTGGGAAAAAAACCAAGACGTGTATGTTATCTCGCGAAATGCAAAGACGAATGTAGCTTTGGGGGGAAAAATGCAAGACGTTGAATGTTATCTTTGTAAAAAAAAATACAGACGTGGAATGTTATATTGGAAAAAAAATACAACGACGTGAATGTTATCGTGGGAAAAATGCACTGTGAATGTTATCTTCGGATAAAAATGCAAGACGTGAATGTTATGTTTGGGGAAAAAAATGCAAGACGAGAATGTTATCTTTGGGAAAAAAAATGCAAGACGTGAATGGTATCTTTGAAAAAAAAAAATGCAAGACGTGAATGTTATCTTTGAAAAAAATAAATGGAAGACGTGAATGTTATTCTTTGAAAAAAAAAATGCAAGACGTGAATGTTATGTGGGGTAAAAGCAAGACTTGAGTATTATCTTCGGGAAAAAAATCGAAGACGTGAATGTTATCTTTGGGAAAAAAATGCAAGACGTGAAAGTTTTCCTTTTAAAAACCATGCTACGATGACTTCGAAATATGAAATAATGGATAGGTTTGGGGACTTTTATTTAAAACTCTTCATGTCATATAGATTTAAGAGATGCATGATAGAAGGAAATAGGAGAGAATATTTCTCTTTGGATGTTTTGTCTTACACATTCACAATTTCAAGAGGAATTTTTACGAAATTATTCCAGAAAATAGTGTTTCTCATAGAAATCCTTTAGAAATAATTTGAAATTGAAACGAATACCCGCGGGTTGAAAGGCATGAAAAATATTAGGAAGTTTTTGGTGCTAAGCCGTGATGGTCATGAGCTTTAGAAATAGTTCGATTATGTCTTTAACCCCATTATTACAAGGTGAACAGCTGCAATATACAGGGTGTCCATAAAGTCCCAGTACCATTCTGAGCAAAAAATACTTGTAATGGTACTGGGACTTTATGGACACCCTGTATATTTGTGTATAGCTATATATTATATTATAATGTAAATTCAAACCTTGACCGGTAAAAGTCTTTCCTAAACACTGACGAATTAAAACGGTCGTTATCTCGAGGGACTTGAACGTCTAGAAACGGTCACTTGAGAAAACAAACCGTTTTCAATAGTCAGTGTTTTGTCAAAGCTGGATAATCTATAGAGGAAAATAAATATCAACCAGAGAATTCAATTGAGGGCAATTTCTCTCCTGGCTCCGTTTCATTTGACGAAGAATTAAAATGTCAATTTGTAAGTGCTGACGTACAGGGATATTATTGGCCATGAAATATATATATACATACCCCTAGAAAGTAAAGTATTTTAGCTCATCATCAGAACTCGCCTGTCCTAACCATATTCCACCCTCTGTAACGAGAGCAAAGCTTCGGGATTCAGCTCCCCCGTGTAATTTGATTCGTTCTTTTCCTAATGAGTCCCAAATCGAACTCATTTACATGCCAGGGAAATCCTTCCATATTCTCAAAAAATAAAGGGGGGAGGGGGCTGGGTGGTAAGGGGGAAATCAGATAGAAGCAATTTGCTAATTCAATAATGAAACCGAACGAGGTGATTGATTAATCAGATGACTTCCAGATGAATTCCTGCTCGCAGAGGAAGAAAGAGGAGCTCTACAAAATGGAATTAGCAGTCATGCGAGGACTTCTGCATGTTTGGACCAGACCATCAGAGCGAGGACTCGTGAATAGGAAATCCTATGTGGACATAACGTGGCAATCTCGAATTATTGGATATTGTGATTCGTATGATGTGTAGGACTTCTCGTTTCTTTCAGGGCAAACCAGGCTAGACAGTTTGTAAGCCGCTCTACTTAAAACTTTTGACAGAGGTTTAAACACTGACTAGAAGTTTTAAAAAAAATTCAAATATTCGATCGGAATAAGACAGAAAATGGCAACCTCCTTTTGAAGTTACGAAATGAGTGGAGCCAGACACTCCAAAAAATTTGAGATTAATGGAGAACTTTTGTTAAAGTACACACCCATGGAAAGGGAAATAAATAACCTTAAAAGTTCTTCTGTACAGAGATTAAATGCTGTATGAAACTTGCAGCCACAGCCCGGTCGTGGTGTGGTACCTATATAACTAGCAGACGTAGGTCAGGACTAACTTTAAAACTTTAGATGAAATAAAAAAAAAATACTTAGGTTAGAGGGCTGCAATTTGGTATGTTTGATGATGGGTGGAGTGAACAACTCAACATACCAATTGCAGCCCTCTGGTCTCAGTAGTTTTTAAAGATTCGATGGCCGGAAGAAAAAAGTTGCAGACAAAAAAAAGTGCGGACAGAATAAGTGAAGACAGGAAAAGTTTGTACGGACAGACAAAGCCGCCTCAATAGTTTTCTTTTACAGAAGACTAGAAAGCACATTATACTATATATACTATATGCGCGCCGTGGGCGTGTCTATGTGCTTGAGCAATTTTCCATGATCGGATAAAGAAAGGTTGGAATAGTGATTGTGTTTTGTATTGCAAAGATGTGTGCTAATTTAGGAGTGCGTGGGAAAGGGAAGAATTCGGCACTAAATACTAATGAACTTAAAAAGGAAAAATATAAAGCTATTAACAATAAGATACTGAAAGGAAATATCATTGCTAAATTATTCGTAGAGTAGATGAAGAGACTTCCTTATAATTTTTTGTATTTCGAGGAGATGACGATGAGAGAATGATTTAACGTGTTCAGAATTTTATAATAATATATTATATATATATATATATATATATATATATATATATATATATGATATATACTATAATATATATATATATATATATATAATTTTTAAAGAAGTAATTTCGTCATGCTATATCCCTCGTAATTTTTGGCAGTGGATTTCATATTTATTTTTGCGCAAGTGAGGGAAGTTCTCGCGAAATTGAGGCGATGAAACTGTTCATTTATTTTACTCTGAAATAGGTTTATGATCCTCGGATAATCCTCTCAACTTAAATTCATAATTCCCCCCCAACCCCCCCTAATATAAATTTATTTCGTGCTTTACGATAAAAAGGAGTTTTGTAGCAATACCTCTCTTGGAGAAACAAATCCACAGTTATGTAAAATGTTCTTATATTTAAATTTAAGACTCCAAGGATAGCTTTCAGTTTTAAATTTAAATATATGTACATTTACATAACTGTAGATTTGTTTCTCCATTTGAAGACTCGTGCTACTATGAGGATTTTTTAATACCTCTCTTATAAGTTAACAATACGTATTACCTAGCAACGGGACTTACAGCTTATTGTGGGATCCGAACCACATTATATCGAGAAATGAATTTCTAATCCCCAGAAACAAATTCCCTTCTGATTCCACGTGGTAGAGCGGGGAATCGAGCTCTCGCTACCGAGTCGGTAGGCGAGCAAGTAACCCACTCAGCCAACGAGGAACTAGACATGATTTAGTAAAATCCCTGGCGCTTTGGAGAGTTGACGTCTCCAGCTAGCGTTAATGAGGAAGGGTAAATACAGATTTATTATAATCTCGAGTCGTAGATCGTCAGAACTATACACTAGAACTCAAACAGCCACAATGCAATATGACGGGATTTTGTGTTTGAACAATAAGATATATTGAGAAACTTGAGAAGTTATGTTTGACATTACGAAGTAAGATTCCAGGTGCTTATATAAGGCCTTCATATTGCACAGCATCAATTTCATCTCAAATAGATACAACCCTTACCAGAGGAATATACGGAGGACACCTCTGAGTTACTCTAGATTTTATTGATACTTATTAGTATTGTTACTTGACCAAAGGACACTTTTCTTAAAATGTGTGTGTGTGTATAGTATATATATATATATATATATATATATATATGTATATAAAGGTATAAGCCACGAAGGAAAAGTAAACAACCGAGTTTCTGCAAGATCTTTCGGCTCAACGTCCTTTATCTGCTGAGTAAAGGACGTAGAGGTCGGAAGATCTTGTAGAAACCTTGTTGTTTACTTTTCTTCGTGGCTTATACTTTATATATGGATTTATCACGTTCCAAACTTTCGTGATTCAGTATTACACACACACACACACACACACACACACACACATATATATATATATACTATATATATATATATATGTGTGTGTGTGTGTGTGTGTGTGTGTGTGTGTAATATATAATATATATATATATATATATATATATATATATATATATATATATATATATATATATATGTACATATATACACGTATATAATATATATTTATATACACAACGTTTTATGCCATCTTGTATTCCATTGTGGAGGGAGTGAACTTAAGGAATTCTGCTTTCCTGGAACCATGTAATGTCCTCAGATATATGATACGTAGTTGCTTGCTCGGTTGGCAATATAGATCACTCCAGCTCATACTTCTGTGGCAATGTTCTCTCATCGCTGGTCGTGTTAATGCTCATTTTTTTCCCGTTTGCTGTTATAAAAAAAAAAAAAAACGATAACACGGAAACCTAAAAGGAGCAAAATGCCATGCAACCGAAATCTCTTGCAATCTTGCAAGCCTCACGTTAATAACAGCGTCATAAATACATCCCATTATAATAAAAAAAAGTGTATATATAATTAAAGCGTGAACCCAAGCACTGGAAGAGGGATTAAGTGTGATTTTACTGGAGTTTATACTTTTGATCTAAAAGTTTCAGGCTGATGATGAGTATCCCCTCCGTGACAGGTTTTTTTTTTTTTTGCAAAGAAAGTGTTCTCAGTTTATATAGTGTATACATATACATACATATACATATATATATATATAAATAGGCTATATATATATATATATATATAGAATGTATAATGTATATATATATTATATCCTATGTATAAACTGCATCAACGAAAATATTGAACGTGATGAATATATAAAGACAAAATACTTCGCGATTTGTGTGTGTGTAGTTATATATATATATATATATATATATATATATATATATATATGTGTGTGTGTGTGTGTGTGTGTGTGTATTTATATATATGTATATATATGTATATAATATGATATATGTATGTATATCTCAAGTATACAAGGCCCATTCAGAGACTCTAGTTTAAATCTATGGACTATATTTCGGTGGACTGACTTGATAAGGGTGGAAGTCAGTCCACCGAAATATAGTTATTAGCTTTAAACCAGAGTGTTTTAATTATGGGCCTTTTATACTTGAAGCGTATCCTGTTTTAACAAAAGAATTTATTTACATAAGTGTGTGTGTGGTGTGTGTGTGTATCTGTGATACAAACATATATGTTTGTACATGTTGTAATATAAATTGTCACAAATCAAGTTCAAATTTATTTGAGCTCTGGTGTTAGCGATCCTCATATGATATCTACAAAAAAACTGTAAGCGGTTTTAAAAGGAAGACAAAAAAGGAAAGTAGAATGTAAACGTATCAATAAAGTAAAGAAAACGAAAGATATAGAGTTTATTAAAAAAATATATTTACGTTAAAGAAGAGAAAGTAGAATGTAAACGTATAGATCAACTAAAGAAAACGAAAGATATAGAGTTCAGTAAAAGTATAATTATTTTAAGGGAGAGAGAATATACCCTATTATATGGGCGCCTGGTCCACCTACCTCCCCAAACACGAGCGTTAAGAATGGTGGAAAGGACTTTTTTTTGGACAGAGAATTGAATTGATTTTTTTTTTCACGTCTGACTCAAAGAGAGGCTCTATGAAGGTAGAAATGGCGTCAATATAAAGAATACTGGATATTAGCTGAAGTTCTGATTGGAAAAAAGGGCCTTTTTTCATTTTCATTCATTAGCCTTTGGCTCTTACTCGGATCATTAACGCCATCAGCAAACTTTTTCACTTTTTTTTTCTTTTCCCAATTAAATCTTCACAGCCAACGATGACCTATTTAGACAAAAATTTTTCCTATTTCGAGTTTGGTGTGGGATACAATTACGTAGGAGAAATATCGCCTCTAATTAATTTTGGGGGACCAGGACTCATCTTAAACGCCGAGACTGAACGAGATCGTTTAGTCTTCTATAATCTTTTTACGGCGAGAAACTAGGCCTCTTTTTTTTTAGGCCTATAGGCCTAAACCCGGATACAAAAATATGCGGGTAATTTAGTCTTAAAGGTGGAGGGCCGGAGGAAAGTTTTGCCTTATAATTCTCAGGTAGTTGAACGGGCATTAAGATGGCGCCTCGTCTTAACCGAGTTCTGGGGAAGAACTCTCAGTAATAAGTACGCAATTTATACCAGCAGAACAGAGAGCGCCTCAGTGGCGTGATCGGTATGGACTTAGCCTGCCACCTCGGTGGCCGCGAGTTTGATTCTCGGGCATTCCACTGATGGGTGAGAGATGTGTATCTCTGGTGATAGACGTTCACTCTCGACGTGGTTCGGAAGTCACGTAAGCCGTTGGTCCCGTTGCTAAATAACCACTGGTTCCATGCAACGTTAAAAACACCATACAAAACAAACAAACAAACAAAACAGAGAGATCTATTAAACCGTGTCAGGACTCCTGCAATGTAGTGAAAGATATGTCCAAGGAACTACATTCGAAATGTCAATAAAAAGAGTAGTAAAACATTCGCCAAAGTTTCTCCCGGCGCAATCGAGATTTATGCACTGCGTATAGTGCTGTATGAGAGCCTCCCGTGAAACTTTCCAGTCACGGTTCTGTAGTTGCCTGTCCTATGGTGTTGCCAGATGCACGATCATGACTGAATGAACCATAAATGAAATAAAAACTACTGAGGTTAGAAGGCTGCAATTTGGGTCTGTATGATGATTGGAAGGTGGATGATCAACATAACAGTTTACAGCCCTCTAGCATCAGTAGTTTTTAAGATCTGAGGGCGGACAGAAATAAGTGCGGACGGACAGACAAAGACATCTCCGTCTTTTACAGAAAACTAAAAATAATCTAATATTTTGTCTTATAGGGTGCTATTATCTTCGTCTTTATACGCAACAGAAAGCAAAAACAAGAAAAGAAAGCATAGTTTAGAGGAATTACAAGCTTTCTTTCCTATTTATTATTCTGATTCATGAAGATTTTAATTATTTTCCATATCTAATGATTAATTAATTTCCAAGAATCTAATATTTTGTCTTATGGGATGATATTATCTTCCTCTTTATACGCAACAGAAAGAAAAAAATACCTTAAAAGATATTTTACTAATTCCCTCCACGATACTATAACATTTTCTACGACATAAACTCTGGATTGAAGTCTTCGAAAACAAAACTATTACGTAAATTTCTCCCTGGTGTCGCCATTAGCCCATTATTAATGTGTTTGTTTATAATCAAAAGAATTCTGCGCTTAAAGGCTATTTTAATGGGGATATATAATGGAGGACTATTTTGGAAGAGACGAAATTGCTGGGCTGCGAAAAATAATCTCTGAATATTGACCTTTTTTTTTTCTTCAAGAGTGACGATGAATTTCTCATTGGTTATTATGATTCAAAGAGTGTCGATGGAAGTTATTCTCGACTTTTGGTCACCGAATGGTCATTGAATACATGGTAGAGAGAGAGAGCGAGAGAGAGAGAGAAGAGAGAGAGAGAGAGATGAGAGAGAGAGAGAAGATATGATTTCGACGAATCTACAATGGTGCTTCGTAGGATAGAACAGTACAAGTGGAAGGTAGTAAGCAGTCGTTTACTTACTCTGTTGTGAACAGCTTTTAGAAGAAAAAAACTTGTGACACCAGTTTTAATACACACACACACGCACACACAAAGAAGACAAGAACGAATGCTGTAAAGATTTCGCAAGTAAATTGCGCTCGAATTCCACACCTTCATTTGACATACGTAATGGATCACGTCTTGGTTGTGATGACATTCGTAAATGATTTCATTTGAAAGAAAAAATAGGGACAATAATGAATATTTCATGAATCCCAGCTGCTATGGAGTCATAAGCACTGGCACATAAGTATGCCGACACACAACCCTCTTATACGAAGTAGAATACGCAAGTTGTACCGTAGTTGTTTCATAGGAATTACTCGCGTGCGTGTGTGTGTTACGTGCGTATTTAGTTACGGTATAAAAGAATATTATAGTGTAATAAGAACATTTATGATAATGACGTAAGTCGGTGATGATATATTAATTCTTCATTTTTTCAAGAACATTTTGAGTTTATATAATCTTTTCCATTCGTTCTAGGATATAACTTACTGCATTGATATAACCTTAAAAAGAGTATACCAAGGTTGTAACTTACGTCACTCAACCTAATATATCTTTTTTTTTTGTTATTTTTCTGATTTTCTTTACGGAGGCGTTGACAAAGTTTTTTCCACGTTAATTAAAATCGATGTTTATTATCACGTAGGTAAATTCCTAATAATATTAGAACAGTCATTTTAAGAGTGTTCAAAATGCGTCAATAACGATCCTTTTACCTTACAGAGTTTTTGGTACAATAAGGCCGGTGGTTCAAATTACTTTCGTTTCAGAAAAAAAAGTTGTTTGATGGTTTATGGCAAGCTGGAATATTCTATAATCTAGTCTATTCATCCACCATCAAAGTCGGTAACATTTGCCATTATTCTCCGTACTGGGGTAGTGCTGTCAGTGGACCTCATGCGGTAAACTGTAGGCATTACTTAAGGTTCTTGGCAGTGTGCCTTCGGCCCCTAGCTGCAACCCCTTTCGTTCTTTTTACTGTACCTCCTTTCATATACTCTTTCTTCCATCTTACTGTCCTTAACCCTTTCCTAACAATTGTTTCATGGTGGAAACTGCTTTGAGGTTTTCCTCCTGTTACACCTTTCAAACCTTGTACTGTCAATTCCGTTTCCAGCGCTGAATGACCTTGGTTACCCCAGTGTTTGGCACTATGCCGAAAAACCTATATATCAATCAGTCAATATTACGCCATTATTCTTTATAAGAATCGTGTTTTTTGTTTTATCACTATCTTCTATAAATAAAAAGCATTTCGAAACATCCGTTATCAGAGACAAAACAAAAAATATGAGTAGAAAATATCCCAACTTCGAGTAAAAAATATAGTATATTGCGAGTATTAAACGTTTCATAATGATAATGAGCATATTTCCATTATTGCAACGGCAGCTCATTTTCATGCAGTGTAGCAAAAAAAGGAAATGAGACGATGTTTCTTTTTCGTCAACAAAATACTTATACGATTATTGTTATTCTGTTCAACAGATGGATGCTATACTTGATATTTAGTCAATAGAATTTATAGTTTAATTTTGTTTCATAGCTATGTATACATATATGGTTATATATTTATATGTATATATATGTATGTATATATATATATATATATATATATATATATATATGTGTGTGTGTGTGTGTGTGTGTGTATGTATGTATGTATGTATGTATGTATATATATATATATATATATATATATATATATATATATATATATACATATATATATATATATATATATATATATATATATATATATATATATATATATATATATATATATAAATTTAATTGTATCTGCTTCAGAGCTTCAGCCTGTTTCATTTCTCTCGGTGTCTGCCATTTGAGTCCTCGCTATGAGAGAGATTTAAATTAGTTCTTGTAAAATTCCTACGTGTTCTCTCCGGAAACCCTTTTGTAATCTTTATTTGCTTTTTTCAAGAGAAAAACTCACGCAAGGTTGTCTTTACTTCGATGTATATCCTATGGTCCTTGAGTCCTTGACTTTGCTGCGTTGCTGAAGAGGCCAGATTTAGGAACTGCAAGATCTACAGAGGCCTTAGAGAATCGATTACCAGATGTAGGCAGCGAGAGGATCTTAACGCAATGTTTGTCAATTTCTAATAATCGTTATTCAGGGGAAGTTATTTGCTCTTTGATGATCACCGCAGCTTATTCATCACTGAAGCCAGGCTTTCATCTGTGGCAACCCAGCAAAGTGTTTTCGAAAACCGTAAGGAACTCGAGTAGCATTTTAAGTTTAATCACCTGTGATAGCCAAAGAAAAAAAGTGAACAAAAATGCTTCAGCTAATATTTGAAGACGGATAAAAAGTTAATTCTCGATGTAAGCCTCTGAATTTCTGAGTTTCGCAAGAAGTAAATTATATGAGGCCACTTTTCAAAGTATTTCATATAATAATATTTTTTTTTTTTTTTTTTTTAAGACAGACAAAAATTAATTCTTGATGTAAGCCTCTGAATTCTGAGTTTTACTCTTTTGAATTTGAAAAAGTTTAACAAGAATGTGAATTATAGTGAGGCCACTTTTCAAAGTATTTTCATATAATATTTTAAGACAGACCAAAAGTTAATTCTTCGATGTAAGCCTCTGAATTCTGAGTTTTGCAAGAAGTAAAAATTATAGTGAGGCCACTTTTCAAAGTATTTCATATAATAATATTTTAAGACAGACAGGTTTTGTAATTTTACAAAAAAAGTTAATTCTTGATGTAAGCCTCTGAATTCTGAGGTTTTTTGCAAGACATAAATTTTAGTGAGGCCACTTTTTCAAAGTATTTTCCGAATCATACTTTATCCACGTATAAAAGATACAAGAGTTTTTCAAAGCTAGATTAAAATCGGTCCGTTCGTGGAAATGAGTTTAAACTGGGTGATATGAAAGCGCTTGTTAAGGCTCACATTATCTTGGCATCATTACCTGGGCCTTAGGAGACGTTAGTGTCTCCAATACCATTATCATTAAGGAAAGTGAGATATATTATTATTATTAGATAAAGCAGTTGGAATAGGATTCGCTTTGAAAATGCTTGTTTTTTTTGTTTATTATTATTATTTACTTGTCCTCAAAGATGATGATTAATCACTTTTATGTCGTAAAAATAAATGTTAGCGTTCGTTGAAACATCTGGATGATGTCTTGGATGTTTGTATCAGTGGAATGTTCCTGCATTTTTACGATATTAGTTTATGATCATCATTGCTTTAAATGATTTTTCCATCAATGTGTCCCCCGATACTTATATTATTTTCGTGCCTCGGTGTAAGTTGTGTTTCAGAGTAAATCTATTCAAAAAATAAATAAATAAATAGATAAATTGATACATCGACCAAACCGTTAAATAAAAAAATCCTCTGATTATATTCCGGGAAAGTAAACATAGAAGATAGGAAAAAAAATAACAGTTATGGAACATTTTTTTATAGTAAATTTCAGATAAAAAAAAAAGTCAGTTTTCGAGTCTCGGCTTTTGTGAAATACCGTGTGTACAAAGGTAATCTCACAGGGGCCCCCAAAAAACACCACCACACACACACACACGCACATATATATATATATATATATATATATATATATATATATATATATATATATATATATATATACTATATATATATATATATATATATATATATATATATATATATATATATATATATATATATATATATATATACATAATTATAGAGCTGTGTGGTTTAAAGGAGCTTCACTGTAACGGCCTGATTTCTTGGTTCCTATGTTCGCGCCCCGGGAGCCGACGAAATTATTATCAACTATAAAGATTTCCCCCTTCAGTGAACATACATGAAAATATATTAATTCTGAGGTAGAGCGAATTAGATATTAAAGACATTTGTAGTTTTAATGCGTGTGTATATATATATATATATATATATATATATATATATATATATATATATATATATATATATATGACAAGATAACTGAGAAACTATATCATTTCTTATAATGAAAAAATGCGAGTAATCATTTCATGGAAATTACAAAACTTCATCATTGTCAACGGGGAAATAATTACAAACGAAGTCGAGGTTTATTGTGGCAGGAATCCTCGTAACCTTGCAAGTGAAGGAAGGCGTTTTCGCTCGCTATACGAATTCGGCTAAATAGTTATAAATCTCCCGAGATTAGCAGACGATTGTGTCAGGATTCCAAGCAATTCGGAAGTGGGAGACGAATTGGGGAAAACGGAGGAAGTCAATGAGTTTGCGAAACCTCTCAGCTTATTCCGTCGTGGAAATTGTCTCAGAGACTGAAACGCTTCCCATGAATATATATATATATAGAATATATATATATATATATATATATATATATATATATATATATATATATATATATATATATATATCTAATAAAAGGAGCCATAAAAACACCAAAATATAGAGAAAAGTACTATATTTCAGAGACTGCTGTCTCCCTCTTCAGGTAGATGAATGAAGAGGGAGACAGCAGTCTCTGAAATATAGTTACTTTTTCTCTATATTTTTGGTGTTTTTTATGGGCTCCTTTTATTAGATGGAATTCTGTTGTTTACAGAACATTTTTACCAGTCAATATATATATATATATGTGTGTGTGTGTGTGTGTGTGTACATTAAAATGTATACATGCATAATTATATGTAAGGACATATACATACATATATATACATACACACACACAGACACCCGAACACGCCACAGCCGTTGATTCTGAATATATTATGTTGTTCTAAACTCTTAGTATAAATTTAATACTGACGTTTGATTTGAAATATTGCCGACGAAACTTGAAATAACATTTGCTGTAGTGAAAACTACGTGGGGAATATTGGGTAATTTTTTTCCCTTGTTTTGAGATTAAATTCTGTTAAGTTTCTCATACTTATCAATGTTTAATTTGATTCACCATTTTTCACAGTTTTAATACAACCTTTATGTATAGCCTTTCGTTTCCTGTTTTATTATTGTAGAGATAGCATGAGGTATATTAATTTTTTTTAGCAAATACACGTACTATTTTCCACATGATTTTACATTTATTTTAAAAACCTATGCTAAAGGCTAATGAACTTATTATTTTAACTTCCATATCAACATCTTGACAT
>NC_087202.1:1533680-1593680 GCF_015104395.2 Macrobrachium nipponense | reverse complement strand
CATGTGGCCTGCAAGAATGCGTCCATTCGAAGACTTACGTCAACAGTCGAACAACTTAAGAAAGCACTGTTTGCTGATTTATCGCTCTTGGATCGATTATTGTACCAAAGACTCTTTTATAAATTTGTCAATGATTTTATCTCGTCTGTATGTGAACGGCATCAAAAGAAACTTCAAAACCTTGGCGTTGTCATTCCTGATTTTTATCAAAGAAATTACTGCATTTTTAACATGTCCAATTACATTTTATCTAAGAGAGAGGAGTTCTTACTTTCTTTTGGTTTAGATTTTTGTTTACCTCTTTAGACCGAACTATGCCAGATTTTTCCTTCCATTTGAGTGCTGTTTCAAAGACTTATTAAACTTGATGTGGTAAAGAATACAGGTAACTTACAACAGAAAATGTCTGCTCTGATACATAAAACTTATTCCAATTTAAGAACAACCTGGACACCATTTTTTAGAAAAAACGATTGGAGATACTCTTGGCCCTGAAAAAACGAGATGACATAGTGATTTGCAAGCCTGACAAACAAGCAAGGGGAGGTAGTTATACTGGGGGGGAATAAGAATGAATTATATCGGCAAAAAATTTTGAAAACATTTTAACTGACATACCAAATTCCAATCCAATCCCAGGTGGATCCTAACTTTCTGGATATATATAAACGAGAAGATAGAATTAATAGATTCCTAAGAAAAATAAAAAATGATAATATTACTAGATGATGCTACCTATCAAAATCTTTTTTTTTGTAAACGGGTTCTTCCTTTAGTATTTTATATGGTCTAAACCAAAAATACATAAACCAAATACCCCTGTCAGACCTATTTATGGCCGCCTACAATAGCCCATCGTTCTCGATCCTCTAAAGTATTTAGCTGGTTTACTCTCTGAATGTAGTTAGTTTAATGAATATACATTAAACAAAAAACGGGTACGACTTTCAACAACAAAATTATCAACCAGGATGGTGACTATTTTATGGTCAGTTACGATGTTGAATCACTTTTTTACTAATGTACCGTTAAATGAAACAATTGATATTATTTTAAACAAGATTTTTATCAGCAATGATACTCTGTTTTTTACGGTTTTAATAGGGCTATTTTTAAACAATTTCTGGAACTTGCTGTGCAAGACTCCATGTTTGTTTTTAAACCAGCAACTCTATTCGCAGGTCGATGGAGTTGCTATGGGATCCCCTCTAGGCCCCATCTTTGCAAATTTTTTTATGTGTGACTTAGAAACAAAATTTTTAAATCAATGTGAGTCCCCTCTTCCTTTTTAAACCAGCATACTACATGAGATATGTAGACGACACTTTTGCTCTTTTTAAGTACCCTTGGCAAAGCACACAGTTTCTGGAATATATTAATCAGCAACACCCAAACAAAATATTCAATTTACGAGGGAGGTGGAGAACAGAGACAGTTTGCCATTTCTTGATATCAATATTACAAGAAGTAATTCTGAATTCACCACAGCTGTCTATAGAAAAAAGACCTATACAGGTTTAGCTAACAACTATTATAGTTAATGCCAAAGAACCATTCAAATTAAACACCATTTATACTCTTGTCCATAGAGCATTAAAATACTCGTCTAACTGGCCAACCTTTCCATAATGAAATAGAATTTTTATTAGGTTTTTTTCAGAAAAATTCCTATCCCAAAGACGTAGTACTTAGAGTTATCAATAAACTTTTAACCAAATTTCTCCAGCCACCGTTGCCCAACTTTGATGTTCCTAAGAAACTGTTTTTTTTCTTTTTTGCTTTCCATCCCTTTTGTGTTTGATACAAAATTCCATCCCAACGTAGACTAAAACAGATCATTGAACAAGAAATTCCCTGTCTTCAGTTTAAAACTTATTTCTAATAATCCATGCAGGATAGGTTCTTTTTCAGCTGTAAAGATCGCTGCAATCCTTCATGAGATCTAATAATGTTGTATACAAATTCACATGCCCTGGATGTCCGGGCTCTTACATCGGATCTACTCGTAGGCTATTGCAAGTGAGATATTGCAGCCACATGGGTTTCAGTTTTCGTACAGGCCAGAGAATTAAGCAACCAGAGTTTTCTAACATTAAAATCATTGCTGCTATATGCAAAATAGAGGTCTTGAAACAGCACTTCTCTATTATTGGATATACAAAAGGACCCAGATCATCTAACTACTCTGGAGTCATTACTTATCAAAAGGCTAGTTCCCTCTTTGAACAATAACACCACGGCTTCCCCTCTGTATTTGGCATAACTGACTTTTTGTTTGGGACGTCAGGTTTTGCTATTCCTTCTTCGTCTTTTGCCTTGGATGGTTGGTGTCTCAGTTCTCTCTCTCTCTTTTTACAGTGTTTTAACGTATTTTTTTAACTTTTAACTTCTGCGTTTTCTTTTTAAACCATTAATTTTTAATTACCTTGTAATTTTGTGAATTCCTTTTTATAATGTATTTACTTTTATTGTTCACAGACTGATGATGCACCGAGAATTGTGTGCGAAACGTTTTTTAATAAAACTATGGCAATCTACTAATGTTTATCATGGTACCCCTGAAGTATTGATATCTACGCCGACTGGAGACTCTATATATATATATATGTAATATTAGGATATATATATATATATATATATATATATATATATAGATATATATATATATATATATATATATTCTCAAAACCATAACTGCCTGAGAAGTTGAAAATGTGACCCACAATAATATTGGTTAAGGCACGTCATGCTATAAGCCATTTATTGCTCTCCTTCAAGAATCCGTCTGTACAGTAAACTGGAACAGCCACGTGAAGGCATCGCGACGAAAAGTCCAAACATTCGCATGAGAGGAAAAAAGACGCCTGTAGCCGACTTTGAAATATGGAACTCATCTGGTGCCGGAGACACTCCCATTTTCAAAGTGACAGACAATCTTCATATCTTGTTTAAGAGGCGATTTATGCACTCGTGAGCAGGAGGAGAAAATATGCTGGCTTCTAATGGAATTTATGTTTGCCGCTTGTCACTCACTGACAGTGAATATCTGCAGCGAAGACTGGGAACATGAAAAACTAAATAGAAAAACAGAATGGTGGGGTGAAATTGAGAAATTATTCCGTGTAGAGAAGTAGACTTTTTACGGACATTATTATTATTATTATTATTATTATTATTATTATTTATTATTATTATTATTATTATTATTATTGAAAGATATTGCTGCATCAGCTGCATTTAACTTGTAAATATTTCTTCTCTATTTTTCTAATAATTGCTTTCTCTCTGCTATTTACAAGTTAAATGCAGCTTAATGCAGCAATATCTTTCAGTAAGACTTGTTTGAAAGAGGGTCTCCTTCCAATTCCAATATATTATTATTATTTTTTTTTTTTTTTTTTTTTTTTTTTTTTTTGCTCTATCACAGTCCTGCAATTCGACTGGGTGGTATTTATAGTGTGGGGTTCCGGGTTGCATCCTGCCTCCTCAGGAGTCCATCACTTTTCTTACTATGTGTGCCGTTTCTAGGATCACACTCTTTCTGCATGAGTCCTGGAGCTACTTCAGCCTCTAGTTTTTATAGATTCCTTTTCAGGGATCTTGGGATCGTGCCTAGTGCTCCTATGATTATGGGTAGATTTCCATTGGCATATCCCATATCCTTCCTTCTTATTCTATTTTCAGATCTTGATACTTATCCATTTTTTCCCTCTTTCTCTTCAACTCTGGTGTCCCATGGTATTGCGACATCAATGAGTTTACATTCTTCTTGACTTTGTCAATCAACGTCACGTCTGGTCTGTTTGCACGTATCACCCTATCCGTTCTGATACCATAGTCCCAGAGGATCTTTGCCTGATCGTTTTTCTATCACTCCTTCAGGTGGTGCTCGTACCACTTATTACTGCAAGGTAGCTGATGTTTCTTGCACAGGCTCATGGGAGGGCCTTTTGTTTTTCCACTGAATCATGCCTCTTTTTGTACTGGTTCTGTGCAAGTGCCGGGCATTCGCTTGCTATGTGGTTTATGGTTTCATTTTTCGTATTGCACTTCCTACATATGGGAGAGATGTTATTTCCGTCTATCGTTCTTTGAACATATCTGGTTCTTAGGGCCTGATCTTGTGCCGCTGTTTATCATTCCTTCAGTTTCCTTCTTTAGCTCTCCCCTCTGTAGCCATTGCCATGTTGTCATCGCTGGCTAGTTCTTTAGTCTGTCTCATGTATTGTCCGTGCATTGGTTTGTTGTGCCAGTCCTCTGTTCTGTCAGTCATTCTCCTGTCCCTGTATATTTCTGGGTCTTCGTCTACTTTGATTAGTCCTTCTTCCCCCATGCAACTCTTTTTAGCCACTCGTCTTCACTGGTTTTCAGATATTGCCCCAGTGCTCTGTTTTCGATGTTGACGCAGTCCTCTATACTTAGTAGTCCTCTCCCTCCTTCCTTTCGTGTTATGTATAGTGTGTCCGTATTTGCTCTTGGGTGTAGTGCTTTGTGTATTGTCATATGTTTCCTGGTTTTCTGATCTATGCTGCGAAGTTCTGCCTTCGTCCATTCCACTATTCCTGCGCTGTTCTAATATTATTATTATTATTATTATTTTTTTTTTTTTTGCTCTATCACAGTCCTCCAATTCGACTGGTTGGTATTTATAGTGTGGGGTTCCGGGTTGCATCCTGCCTCCCTTAGGAGTCCATCACTTTTCTTACTATGTGTGCCGTTTTCTAGGATCACACTCTTCTGCATGAGGCCCGGAGCTACTTCAGCCTCTAGTTTTTCCAGATTCCTTTTCAGGGATCTTGGGATCGTGCCTAGTGCTCCTATGATTATGGTACGATTTTCCACTGGCATATCCCATATCCTTCTTATTTTCTATTTTCAAATCTTGATACTTATCCATTTTTTCCCTCTCTTTCTCTTCAACTCTTGGTGTACCATGGTATTGCGACATCAATGAGTGATACTTTCTTCTTGACTTTGTCAATCAACGTCACGTGTGGTCGTTTGCACGTATCACCCTATCCGTTCTGATACCATAGTCCCAGAGGATCTTTGCCTGATCGTTTTCTATCACTCCCTCAGGTTGGTGCTCGTACCACTTATTACTGCAAGGTAGCTGATGTTTCTTGCACAGGCTCCAGTGGAGGGCTTTTGCCACTGAATCATGCCTCTTTTTGTACTGGTTCTGTGCAAGTGCCGGGCATTCACTTGCTATGTGGTTTATGGTTTCATTTTTCGTATTGCACTTCCTACATATGGGAGAGATGTTATTTCCGTCTATCATACTTTGAACATATCTGGTTCTTAGGGCCTGATCTTGTGCCGCTGTTATCATTCCTTCAGTTTCCTTCTTTAGCTCTCCCCTCTGTAGCCATTGCCAATTGTCATCGCTGTCTAGTTCTTTAGTCTGTCTCATGTATTGTCCGTGCATTGGTTTGTTGTGCCAGTCCTCTGTCTTTCTGGTCTTTCTCCTGTCTCTGTATATTTCTGGGTCTTCGTCTACTTTTATTAGTCCTTCTTCCCATGCACTCTTTAGCCACTCGTCTTCACTGGTTTTCAGATATTGCCCCAGTGCTCTGTTTTCGATGTTGACGCAGTCCTCTATACTTAGTAGTCTCTCCCTCCTTCCTTTCGTGTTATGTATAGTCTGTCCGTATTTGCTCTTGGGTGTAGTGCTTTGTGTATTGTCATTTGTTTCCTGGTTTTCTGATCTATGCTGCGGAGTTCTGCCTTCGTCCATTCGACTATTCCTGCGCTGTATCTGATTACTGGCACTGCCCATGTGTTTATGGCTTTTATCATCATAGTCGGCGTTGAGTTTTGACTTGAGTATCGCCTTGAGTCTCTGCATATATTCTTTCCTGATCGTGTCCTTCATCTCTTGGTGTTTTATATCTCCTCCTTCCATTATTCCCAGGTATTTGTATCCTGTCTCATCTATGTGTTTGATGTTGCTCCCATCTGGTAGCTTTATCCCTTCAGTTCTGTTACTCTTTGCCTTTTTGTATGTTGACTAAGGCGCATTTTTTCTATTCCAAACTCCATCCTGATGTCTCCAGATACAATCCTTACAGTCTGGATTAGGGTATCTATTTCCTTGATGCTCTTACCATACAGCTTGATGTCGTCCATGAACATCAGATGGTTGATTTTGTTGCCTCTTTTCTTGAGTTGGTACCTGGCATCCATCTTCTGTAGTACTTTTGTCATGGGAATCATGGCTACTACGAAGAGTAGTGGGGACAGTGAGTCGCCCTGGAAGATCCCTCTCCTGATATTAACCTCTGCTAGTCTTTTTCCAGAGCTTGTAAGTATTGTATTCCAGTTGCGCATTGTATTTTTGAGGAAGCTGATGGTATTTTCCTCTGCCCCATATATTTTCAGGCATTCTATTAGCCATGTGTGTGGTATCATGTCGAAGGCTTTCTTATAGTCTATCCATGCCATGCTTAGGTTGGTTTTCCTTCTCCTACTGTTCTTCATTACCATTTTGTCTATCAGCAGCTGGTCTTTTGTGCCCCTACACTTCCTTCTGCAGCCTTTCTGTTGGTGGGGGATGGTGTTTGTCTCCTCTAGGTAGTTGTATAGCCTTTCACTGATGATACCTGTTAGTAACTTCCACATTATTGGTAGGCAGGTGATAGGCCTGTAGTTATTATTATTATTATTATATATTATTATTATTATTATTATTATTATTATTATTATTATTATTATTATTTGTTTTTTATATTGGCCTATCACAGTCATCCTATTCGACCGGGTGGTTTTATAGGGTTGTTTATTCCGGATTATTAGTATTATTATTATTATTATTATTATTATTATTATTATTATTATATTATTATTATTATTATTATTATTATTTGTTTTTGTGGTCTATCTCAGTCATCCTATTCGACCGGTTGGTTTTTATAGTGTGAGGTTCCTGATTATTATTATTATTATTATTATTATTATTATTATTATTATTATTTGTTCTCTCTGGTTTTTCTCAGTCATCGTATTCGACTGGGTGGTATTTACAGTGTGGGGTTCCCGGTTGCATTCTGCCTCCTTAGGAGTCCATCACTTTTCTTACTATGTGCGTCGTTTCTAGGAGCACTCTCTTCTGCATGAGTCCAGGAGCTACTTCAGCATCTAGTTATTCCAGGTTCCTCTTCAGGGATCTTGGGATCGTGCCTCCAAGTGTCCCTATGATTATGGGTACAATTTTCACTGGCATATTCCATAACCTTCTTATTTCTGTTTCTTCAGGTTCTTGATACTTGTCAATTTTTTACTATTTTTCTCATCCACACTTGTCCCATTGGTATTGCAACATCAGTGAGTGATACTGTCCTTCTTGATTTTGCCAAAGAAAAGTGATGGACTCCTAAGGAGGCAGGATGCAACCCGGAACCCCACACTTTAAATACCACCCAGTCGAATTGGAGGACTGTGATAGACGCCCCCCGCCGCCCCCCCAAAAAAACAAAAAAAAAAAAAAAAACATAGATAAATGAATAAATGGAAAATAAGATACTACTACTATATACTACTATACTACTACTAATAATAATAAAATATAATAATAATAAGAATAATAAATAATAATAATAATAATAATAATAATAATAATAATAATAATAATAATCATAATAATAATAATAATACTAATAATAATAATAATAATAATAATAATAATAATAATAAGAGCATCAAGGAAATAGATACCCTAATCCAGACTGTAAGGATTGTATCTGGGGACATCAGGATGGAGTTTGGAATAGAAAAATGCGCCTTAGTCAACATACAAAAAGGCAAAGTAACGAGAACTGAAGGGATAAAGCTACCAGATGGGAGCAACATCAAACACATAGATGAGACAGGAGATACAAAAATACCTGGGAATAATGGAAGGAGGGATATAAAACACCAAGAGATGAAGGACACGATCAGTAAAGAATATATGCAGAGACTCAAGGTGATACTCAAGTCAAAACTCAATGCCGGAAATATGATAAAAGCCATAAACACATGAGCAGTGCCAGTAATCAGATACAGCGCAAGAATAGTGGAATGGATGAAGGCAGAATTCCGCAGCATAGACCAGAAAAACGAGGAAACATATGACAATACACAAAGCACTACACCCAAAAGCAAATACAGACAGACTATACATAACACGAAAGGAAGGAGGGAGAGGGACTACTAAGTATAGAGGACTGCGTCAACATCGAAAACAGAGCACTGGGGCAATATCTGAAAACCAGTGAAGACGAGTAGCTAAAGAGTGCATGGGAAGAAGGACTAATAAAAGTAGACGAAGACCCAAAAATATACAGAGACAGGAGAAAGACAGACAGAACAGAGGACTGGCACAACAAACCAATGCACGGACAATACATGAGACAGACTAAGGAACTAGCCAGCGATGACAATTGGTAATGGCTACAGAGGGGAGAGCTAAAGAAGGAAACTGAAGGAGAATGATAACCAGCGGCACAAAGATCAGGCCCTAAGAACCAGATATGTTCAAAGTACGATAGACGGAAATAACATCTCTCCCATATGTAGGAAGTACAATACGAAAAATGAAACCATAAACCACATAGCAAGTGAATGTCCGGCACTTGCACAGAACCAGTACAAAAAGAGGCATGATTCAGTGGCAAAAGCCCTCCACTGGAGCCTGTGCAAGAAACATCAGCTACCTTGCAGTAATAAGTGGTACGAGCACCAACCTGAAGGAGTGATAGAAAACGATCAGGCAAAGATTCTCTGGGGATATGGTATCAGAACGGATAGGGTGATACGTGCAAACAGACCAGACGTGACGTTGATTGACAAAGTCAAGAAGAAAGTATCACTCATTGATGTCGCAATACCATGGGACACCAGAGTTGAAGAGAGAAAGAGGGAAAAAATGTATAAGTATCAAGATCTGAAAATAGAAATAAGAAGGATATGGGATATGCCAGTGGAAATTGTACCCATAATCATAGGAGCACTAGGCACGATTCCCAAGATCCCTGAAAAGGAATCTATAAAAACTAGAGGCTGAAGTAGCTCCAGGACTCATGCAGAAGAGTTGTGATCCTAGAAACGGCACACATAGTAAGAAAAGTGATGGACTCCTAAGGAGGCAGGATGCAACCCGGAACCCCACACTATAAATACCACCCAGTCGAATTGCAGGGACTGTGATAGAGCAAAAAAAAAAAAATAAAATAATAATAATAATAATAATAATAATATTTACGCACGAATTATCGGCCTTTTGAGGGCACTGAAATATGAGAACGCAGAAAAAATATAATAATAATAAATAAATAAATAAATAATTAAATAAATGAAATAAAAAATAAATAATTGAGAGACGGTGTTATCAAAAGTCCATCTCACAAAAATACGGACACCGTCAAATGAATAATTGAAATCAACGAAAACATGAATGGAAACAGCTTTTGAAGTGGCCCTATCCATCTGTGTTATGGAATTAGTTAAAATGTTGACCGAAAATGAAAAGCTCGCAGGTTGGTATTATATCGAAACAGCCAATTCAGTCGATGATATCAATAATGCTTGTCTTTTTTTTTTTTTACATAAGCGAATCGGTATCTGTCGGACGAAATACTTAAGAATTGAACTCTGATTAGTGTGATAAATTGTAAGCCCCTAAGAAAAACACCAAAAGAGATGTCTTGTGCATTTAACTTGAAGAGGCCCCAAGGGGGTTAGCGCCATCAGCGCACCCTGTGGTGCACTGTAGGCATTACTTAAAGTTCTTTGCAGCGTGCCTTCGGCCCGTAGCTGCAACCACTTTAATTACTTTTACTGCACCTCCTTTCATTTTCTCGTTCTGCCTCCATCTTACTTTCCACTTTCTCGTAACAATTAATTTATGGTGCAACTGCTTTGATGTTTTCGTCCTGTTACACCTTTCAGACCTTTTCGCTGTCAATTTCCGTTTCAGCGCTGAATGACCTCGTAGGTCCCAGTGCTTGGCATTTGGTGTAGATACTATATTCAGTTCAATTCAACTCGAAGAGGCAGAAAGACAAACAGGCAGACAGATAGACAGACAGACAAGAATCATTTCTCAGTGGCCCGGGAAGCTATGATTGGAAACCAAAACAATGCACGGAACTCCTTTGAAAGGCCAAGGAGCATCCCAAAGGAAACTTTCCTTCCGCATGTAGGGACCCACTCAGACTGGGACCTCCTAATCCGCGCTGCCCACCAGACGCGTCGCTTCCTGATAGCCTGAACGGGACGACCGCACCGCCATCTTGAATTCAAGATGGCGGTGACGACAGTAATCAAGCGATCCCGTTTTTTCTTCACAGCATTGGCTTTTAGCAGTGTTACCATAAGCAGTTCTTCTGATTTTTGTACGTTATTCATGATTTCATGGTTAGAATTCGTATTTTCCGATGCAGAATTATTTTTCGTAAGGTAAAAATAAAACAAAATACACGTCACTAGCTTAACATATAGTATTTTTGACGAAGAACAATAAATGATTTCAATAAAATTCATTTCTATAAATTATCAGGATATGTTTTATAACCTTATGTTCATAATAAAACATAAAAAGGCTATGTGATGAATTTTATTCCTCAGTGCCGTGGCTTGTGGTCGAAAAAGCCAGGGAGGGTTTCCAGATGTCACCAGAAAGGAAACACTAGTAGACGAAATTCTTCAAAACGGCAACCCTGGCACGACACATAACGTGATTGGAATAGTTGGAGTAACTTCTTGTCTTGGTCCTTTTATGGTAGACTACTTAAGGAAGAGTTTATTTTTTATTGGCTTGTAGTTTTTACTTGCTTCCTCTTTCTGAGGTTTATTTATACATTGTACATAATGTCCCAGTACCAGTACAAGTATTTATTGCTTAGAATGGTACTGGGACTTTATGGACACCTTGTATTCTTGTTCTAGGTAGGCTATTTACTGGGAAAATGTCCCTCTTTATGTTGTATACGTATATCGTACATACATAACCTTCCTAATTTTAGAGAGTAAAACTTACTCTGGCTACTTTGGTACTGCATAGCTGTTCTGCATATGTAGATTTGTTTTTTTTGAAAGGTAATTATTTTTTGTTGAATGATCGAAATCTTTTCATTCGTGAGAAATAGAGATGACGTCAAATCCTGTTGTTAAAGTCAAGCCGGGAACACACGGGAATGGCAAAATTCCGCGTTCTTTAAACTGAGTCTTTAATTAAAGGCTGCGTCCTCCAGGCAGAAAGTTTAGGAATGGATAAAAATGTAAATAAATATATTTAAACTGTTTTAGGGTAGTAATGCGTGACATCTTCGCATGAACTGTTGCAGTTCTCTTAGGGAGACTGTACACAGTCCAACGAGACTGTCCCACAGTACAAACGGCGTGAGGAATAAAGAACAGACAGTTAGAAGTAATATCTAACAGAAAGTGTCTTGAATGACCTGCACAGAATTCCTGTGGGACGACACGGCATTGTAGTAGATTTTCTTGGAAATGGGTTATGGAGAAACACTCCCTACGATGCTGCAACGTTTTTTATTTTATTTATTCTTTAAATTTTATTTCTTAAGAAATATATATCTCAGTTTTTATAAAGCGAGAGACACTAAAAAGGTTCTAAAATGTTTTCAGTCGGAAGAGATTATATGAGACAGTTGAAGTTTTTCCCCAAGAGGTATCCCATTAATCTTTGGATGAATTTTATATGATGGAGAAGCTTAACAGTAGAGGTTAACAGCCGTGAAATATTTTTTTTATTAGTTTTTGACAAGAATCCGTTGGTTTCTCAAAGAGACTTGAGCGAGGAGAGTTCAGCCATATGAATATGAAAAATCAGATGGCATATTGTAACTTATTTATGTCCGCAAAAAAAAAAATAAATAAATAAAAAAAAGATTATTTAGAGCCCTCTCTCATCATTTTTATATAAAGGGCGCGTCTTGTGAAAGTTTTCAGACGGAGTTGATTCAGAATTTACGTTTGTAGCAAAAATGTATGATTGACGGTTGCCGATACGTACAGTCGAGTGGCTGTTTCGGCGATGACCCTGACAGCTGAGATGCCACTGGATTGTAGCGAGAAAACAGATCTAACTTGAGGTTTCTTAAATTTAGATTTTATAAATTTAACTTTAACCACAAAAGACTATAATTATCTGTCTACAAACGACCTTCTAGAATCTGAACCGATCCTCCTCACGCATCATGAACTGCAAGTGTTGAGTTTTATGTTATTTTAAACTCAGACACCTTATATCTACTTCTCTAATGTAGAATAACACATTCGTTTACATTCTTTTCTCTTGGCCCATTCCCTTGGAATAATGTGCCATCGAGCGATGACACATTCACCTTGTATCGCAATAATTCCTATGTAAAATTATCATATTCCAGCTGCTTTTCCCCAATCTTCAGCCTCTTGTATGAATGTACTCTAGTATTCAAGGTCGGTCATATCATCTATAGAATATAATTCCAAGTCTAAAAGGTTCTCTAATATTAATTTTGAAATATCCATATTGCTATTGGAGCATACAAGAGCTTGATTATTTACAAATTTTCTGGAATAAGTGAGCAATCTATAGTACTGTTCATGACATATAATAAACCACAGTGCCTCTTAATTTCTCAAATTCTTCCCCCAACCCCCATACCCCCTTTTTTTATACGCTTGTCACCACAAAACCTCGAGATCCAACTTCAAAGAAATTTGAAAGAAATCATGATGCCCGAAACGAACCCAAGATACCATAACCATAATCGCGACGAGGTCATCTTGTCGACCTGACCACGATAGATAGATATAGATATGACTATAATCCATAGAACATAGTCAAATACTACTTAATCTCCTTACATAAGAAATCTTGCGTGACTTATAATCGTATAAAACCAAGAGTGACGAATTTTAACACTTCAACAGAATCAACTCACGAAAGATGCATCCTACTTCCCCGAAATTTGTCACAACAGCTTTTCACCGGGGGTCCATTTTTATGCGAATAACTCTCTCTCTCTCTCTCTCTCTCTCTCTCGTCTCTCTTCTTCTCTCTCTCTCTCAATCAATTTTCATATTTCGACTCCATCGTGTCCCTTATCTCTCTCTCTCTCTCTCTCTCTTTCCAATTTTTATATTTCCACTTCATCGTGTCCCTTCTCTCTCTCTCTCTCTCTCTCTCTCTCTCTCTCTCGGTAACCTTAAAGTTTTCAGTTTCCTCTCGTCTCTGTTCGTTTGTTCCTTGTGATGTCGGGGAAGCTGCAGCCAGCAGCTGGCATAAGAAGTCATGACGGTTCTCCTTTCAACTCCGGACTGGTCGGCAAAATGGTTATTGGTGAGCGAGAAGGTCTCTCTCTCTCTCTCTCTCTCTCTCTCTCTTCTAGATGTGGGCCCCGCCATGTAAGTGCGTAAAATATTATAGACATAAATCAAGTCTTCTTTTTTTTTTTTTGTGCGTGCGTATAAGATAGAGACAGAGAAATATCGAATTAATAGATGATGTACAAGAAGCTTCCAGAAATATATTTTTCTGATTCCTACGCTCGGCTATAATAAAAATGAATGTACGATTATCACAGCATTGTCCTGCATGGGCAGTTAGAAACCATCGCACTATAATTCGACATTTTAATAATTATTTATTTTTTTATTATTATTATTTTGTTTTGGTCTATCATAGTCCTCCAATTCGACTGGGTGGTATTTATAGTGTGGGGTTCCGGGATGCATCCTGGCTCCTTAGGAGTCCATCACTTTTCTTACTAAGCGTTTCTAGGATCACACTCTTCTGCATGAGTCCTGGAGCTACTTCACCGTCTTGTTTTTCTAGATTCCTTTTCAGGAATCTTGGGATCATGCCTAGTGCTCCTATGATTATGGGTACGATTTCCACTGGCATAACCCATATCCTTCGTTTTTCTATTTTCAGGTTTTGATTCTTATCCATTTTTTCCCTCTCTTTTTCTTCAACCTCTGGTGTCCCATGGTATTGCGACATCAATGAGTGATACTTTCTTCTTGATTTTGTCAATCAACGTAACGTCTGGTCTATTTGCACGTATCACCCTATCTGTTCTGAAACCATAGTCCAGAGGATCTTTGCCTGATCGTTTTTGTCTATCACTCCTTCAGGTTGGCGCTCGTACCACTTATTACTGCAAGGTCTGAATATATTATTATTATTTATTATTATAGTATTATTATTATTATTATTATTATATTTTATTATTATTATTCAGTAGACGAACCCTATTCATATGGAACAAGCCCAGCAAAGGGGCCACTGACTTGGAATGATGCTTCCAAAGAATGTGTGTTCCTTAGGAAGAGGTAAGAGGAATTAAAGGGAAATACAGAATAAAAAAAGTTATCCCACTTACTAAAAATGTGAAAAAATCAATAAACAGATAAACAGATAGAAATGTATAAAAGAAAATGCACGAAAAAGTATGCAGGGAGTAATGCATTGCATTTTCGCTTGTACTTCCGAAGTTAGGCAGGAAAGTAGATAATGGTGATAAAGATAAACTTATACGACAGGATCTTAGAAAAAAGGAAAATAGAAAGCAAAAAAAAATTAATGGGGAAGTCTTCACAGAGATTCGAGAGATTTATCTTGATCTAAACTGATCACGTGAGATAACTGAATCCCTCCCATTCCGTGTTTGTGAGATTTTTTTTTTTTTTTTTTTTTTTTTTTTTTTTTGTCAAGCCATTCGTAGAAGCGATGAATTATGAGCGGCAGTCAACACGTAAAAGTAAGATTATAATAATCATCCTTTTATTACGTACAATTTTTCTATATAGCTTCATTCAGTGCTACATTTACTTGGCCTTTATACGCATATCCCTTCAATTAGAATATTGACTACAGAGAGGGTGCTATGAAGATAACATTCCATTTTGATATTGACAAGATTTTTTTAATTAAGCACATTTGTTTGCATTTAGCCATTTGTTTGCATTTACTGATTGGTACACTTTAAAAAAAAATTATTTTGATGTCCATCCGTCTATTGACCGTTTTGCTAGAATCAACATAAAATCTATATACGTTTAAGCACTTTGCTGTCTTATCCAGTAAAAGAATTACAATGAATTACAAGGATTAGGATGTCTCAAAGACTTATTAGTCCATCCTAAGAGGAGACATCGTGTGCTCACGTATCTCTAGGAGCAGGTTTTACCGTTTATTCACATTGTCATAGTGATTCTGTCTGTTACTGTCATTAGCATATCCAGTTATATCTTGAGTTTTGAAACAATACTAAAATACATTCTACCAAGGTGGACGAGTTACTTCCCGCTTTACTGGGTAGAAGTAAACAATCACAACAACTGCTGCCTCAGATTCAAGCACGTGAAATGTGACTTGCTTGTCATGGATTTCTTCATTGTTGTATGTCTAATGGATTAAGTCCCCAAAATTGTGGTAAGATACGTTAATTTGCTTATGATATGTATTTTTGTACCTTTGTGATATTATGTTTTAATTTGTACCTTTTGATATAGCCAATGGCATCCTACCAGTTTTGTAGGACATGTGGCAATAGCTTCGAAGGCATTAGCCTAAAAGTGTTTTTCTTTTGTTTTCAGTTATACTCAATTAACGGCTTATGGTTTATATAATAAAGTACCTACAAAAGGACCATGGAATGTTATTGATACCCAATTTGAGAATCAACACCGAACGGGGCTAAAATCAACATATAACTACAGAGCCACGTACTGTCTGCAACAGGGACAAGATAACACAATTCGGATAAGGATTGATGAACAAGAATAGAAGCTTAACCTAACCTACATAGAAGGCAACGTGGAAGATCTACGAATCAAGAAAATGGAGCTTAATGAACAAGAGAAACATGAAGATCAACATTTAGGCCAAGATGAAGAGCAAGACTTGCATTCATTGAAACCTAGGCCTAGGCCTATGTCACCTAGTATGGGTAAACGAATGAGATTTCAATCAGAAAAAGGTAAGATGTATAATTTTGATCTTCTGGTTGATGAATTAAAAAAAACACAAGAGATTGTTGGGCAAGATAAATAAGGAAGCAGATTTGGCACTTTCTAAAAATGATTGTAATGTAGGCCTACTACAGGATGTTGCAAATAGGCTTCAAATAGAATTAAAGAATATTGACATAACTCTCTCTAAAGTGAAAGAATCAGAAATACCAGAGGTTGACATTGTACAGAGTTTAGAGTATAATTACCAGGAAATATGCTTTGGAAAGTCACACTAGGTTAACAAATTAAAAGAAAAAATGAAACATGACCAAGATGATAAATGTCAAATGTCTCTAAAGTCAAAGTCTTCATCTAGTAGGTCACATCATACAAGTGTAAGTAAATCTTCACGTGTTTCTAGTACTAAGAGAATAGAAAACTAAGCACAAAAACTGACTAGGTTAGGCACAGAAAGAAAATACCATGACATAATGGAGAAGGCTAGAGCAGATTTAAAGAAATTAGAAATTGACAAAGAAATTGAAGCCACTAATGCTGAGATATGTGCAGTTAATAAAATTTTAGAGGAAGAAAATGAAACTGATCCACAGTCATGCTTGAGTTTTCCGTTAGGTGAAAATAACCAACCCACTGAAGGTCTCTTGCACAGATATCTTGAGGATAGTAGAGTTGTAAATTATTCATTGTCAGGTTCCAGTGTACAAAAGTCCCTTTCCTTTGCTGGAGGTTTAGATAGTATAGACAAAGATTTAGACAAAAGGAAGGCAGAAATAAAGGGAATGACTGATCTAAATCCAAATACTCAGGTGTTTAAATTTCAAACAGATTTCTTAAAACCAGGGAAACCAAGGCTAGACCATAAATTATAGTTACCAGCCCATAGGATGCTCACAGCCAAGTAAACTTAGGCTAGGCCAAGAAACAAATCGGAACTCAGATTTCAAAATAACAAATGAGCCTAGGCTAGGTTGTAGTACTATAGAGGAGGCCATCCCATGAGGTATAGGTGAACCTAGGCTAATAGTAGATCCCAAAAATGCCTTCACTTGCAATACACAACCTGATGATTAATAGACCAAGGCTACACACTCATGACCCCTGGCAGATGTTTTCATGAACAACCTAACATTATCAATAATGATAACGTACAGTCCAGTCAAGTTTATCAATAATGGGATATTTTAAAAAAAGGTTTTGCTGATCTTCAAAATCAGAACTTTAGAGAAACTAGCCGACTTGTTTGCTGCAAGGCAACGTAAAGACAATTTACCCATTAAAAGAACCAGAGGTATTTTCTGGAGATTTGCTGAAGTACCCTCAATGGAAAGCATCATTTATTACATTAATTGAATATAAAACAGATGATGCTGCTGAAAGATTGTACTACTTGGGTAAATATACTGATGGTCAGGCTAAAGCTGCCATTGATAATCTTATTTCTTTTGGCACCCAAGAGGCTTACGACAAGGCTTGGAAGATACTTCATGATAGGTTTGGAAATTAATTTATTGTTGCTGATGCCTTTAGAAGCAAGCTTGAAGGTTGGCCTAAGATTACAATTAATGATGGTCCAGGTTTGAGGAAATTTTCTGATTTCTTAGAACACTGTAAAACAGCCCATGGGAATCATAAAGTACTTAGCAATTCTTAACGATCCTAAAGAAAACAGACTTATGTTACAGAAAGTTGCCTGCTCAAATTGCAGAGAGATGGAATTGTATAGTAACTAAAAGAATCACAATTGATGAAGAGGAATATCCATCTTTTGAAGAGTTTACAAGGTTCATAAGTGATGAAGCCAATAAGGCATGTAATCCAACATCATCTTACAGTGCACTTAATGGAGAGAATAACAGTTTTACAACCTAAAGAAAAACAACCACAAATTAAGGTTGCAAAGCGTACATCATTTACTACTAAATTTAACGAAGTTAATAATGTTACAAATGCTGCATCTGATGAAAATAAATCTAAAAATGAAAAACAAGCCGAGAGTAAAATGAATGTAGGATTTACATGCTATTACTGTAGACAAAACCATGATATGGAAAAATGCCCAGAGTTCTTAAAACTTGATCTTGCTCAAAGAAACCAATATTTGACAGATAAAAAAATGTGTAGAGGTTGTTTCAAGGTTGGTCATTATTCAAGGTATTGTAAAAGACCAAGGAAATGTATTAAATGCAAGATGGTGGGCAACCCCAACAATTCTCCACGATGAAACTTTGAATAAAAAACCAAGTTCTGGTGATACCCGCAACAAAGAACAGGCTGTAGCTGTAGCTAATAGAATTAATGTTAACAGATATTTTTCAGCTGATGTTCACTCAATGATTGTACCTGTTTGGTTGAAGCCATAGGAATACAAATAATAAGGTCATGGTATATGCAGTATGGATGATCAGTCAGATGCTTGTTTATCAAGAAAGTGTCCTAAGGTATATGAATGTCAATGGCCAAAATTCCGTCATCAAGATAGCGACTATGCTGGGTGAATAGGCTAAAAAAGTACTAAAGTATTTGGTTTATCAGTTAAGGGCATAAATGAAAATAGTACTGTAAATTTACCATGTGTCTACTCTAGAAAAACTATTCCTGCAAGAAGAGCACAAATCCCTAAAAAATGTTCAGCTTTAAGATGGCCTCATCTTAAGAAAATTGCTGGAAGGCTAGTAGAGTATAATCCTGACATTGAGATAGGTCTATTGATAGGTATAAACTGTATAAAAGCTGTCAAACCTTTAGAAATCATTCCTGGGTCTGGAAATGAGCCTTATGGTAGAGAACAGCTCTTGGATGGGGAATTATTGGTATGTAAATGTCAATGAGAATAATTTAGAAAGTGATGTTGTTGTTAATAGAACTGTAGTTGAAGAAATTGAAATAAATTCCAAGATATCAAATAACAATTTTACAGTACCAACCAAGTAAAAGAAGTGTATGCCTCATCATGTCAGAGAGATGGTTGAATCTGATTTCATAAGTAATGTTAGTGACGATGAGGTAGCTTTGTCAGTAGAAGAAAGACAGTTTATTGAAATTGTTAGTAATGGTATTAAGATTATTGATGGTAAACTGTTTTAAATTCCATTGCCACTCAAAGGAGGTGATATTCAGTTCCCAGATAATAAGTTAGTAGTCCAGAAAAGACTATCCAACTTAAAACAAAAGCTTCAGAAGAATGTAAGCATGAAAAATGATTACATAAATTTCATGAAGAATATGATTGATAAGGGTTATGCTGAAAGGGTTCCTTTGAATGAAACATGCCTAACTAATGGAAAGGTTTGGTTTGTGCCACATCATGGGGTTTACCATCCCAGAAAGCTCGACAAAATCAGAGTAGTATTTGATTGCTCTTTTATGTATAAAAATGTAAGTTTGAATGATTGTTTACTTCAGGGACCAGACTTGTCAAATAGACTAGCTGGTATTTTGTGTAGATTTAGAAATCATTCTGTTGCATTTACTTGTGATGTAGAAGCAATGTATCACCAAGTTTTAGTAAATGAAGAATACAGGAATCTTTTACGATTTCTGTGGTTTGATAACCATGACTTAGATGGTGACATTGTTCAATATAGGATGACTGTTCATCTATTTGGTGCTAGAAGCTCTCCATCTGTTGCAAACTATGCTTTGAAAGCTGCTGCTGGTAGATTTAAGGATAAAACTACTGAAAAGGCAGCAGAGTTCATTAAAGAAGACTTTTATGTGGATGATGGCTTAAAGTCTGTAGCTACAGTGGAGGAAGCCATAAACTTAGCCAAAGACAGTCAGATGATATGTAAAAGGGGTGGTTTCCATTTGCACAAATTTGTTGCCAATAATGCTGAAGTTTTAAAGGCTATGTGTCCTGATGAAGTTGCTCAATCAGTTAAGAATCTTGATTTATCGAAGGATAAATTGCCAGTAGAACGAACATTAGGTATGGAGTGGTGTACTGAAACAGATACATTTAATTTTAATGTCAAATCCATTAAAAGGCCTAGTACTAGAGAATACTTACAATCGTTACAAATACGCCAAAAGTGGTTAAAGCCTCAAAGGAATGTAGAAATTGATGATATAGTTTTAATCAGACTATAATCTACCTCGCAACAAGTGGATGAAGCTGGCCATGTTAGAAAAATTAAATTGTTAGTAGCAGATGCTTTTCTTGATGAAAATGGTAAACTCACAAGACAGCTACAATTCTAGAAAGGCCTATTCATTCAGTTGTAATGTTATTAGAAAGTACAACAGGGAAGTCCCCATCAGGGAGCATTTAAGTCATTATGTACTGTATATTTCTATTTTGTATGGAATGGACTAACCTGTATATTGTGATTTTATAGTTTGTAAAGAATCTCATATTCATTCCCCAATAGTATAGTTATTGTTTAAATTGTTATCACAATTTAGGGGAGCCATTGTTACTGTCATTAGCATATCCAGTTATATCTTGAGTTTTGAAACAATACTAAAATACATTCTACCAAGGTGGACGAGTTACTTCCCGCTCTACTGGGTAGAAGTAAACAATCACAACAACTGCTGCCTCAGATTCAAGCACGTGAAATGTGACTTGCTTGTCATGGATTTCTTCATTGTTGTATGTCTAATGGATTAAGTCCCCAAAATTGTGGTAAGATACGTTAATTTGCTTATGATATGTATTTTTGTACCTTTGTGATATTATGTTTTAATTTGTACCTTTTGATATAGCCAATGGCATCCTACCAGTTTTGTAGGACATGTGGCAATAGCTTCGAAGGCATTAGCCTAAAAGTGTTTTTCTTTTGTTTTCAGTTATACTCAATTAACGGCTCATGGTTTATATAATAAAGTACCTACAAAAGGACCATGGAATGTTATTGATACCCAATTTGAGAATCAACACCGAACGGGGCTAAAATCAACATATAACTACAGAGCCACGTACTGTCCGCAACAGGGACACTGTCTGGATTTCTTTTAAACTCTTCCACACTGTTGCTGTTTACAACTTCTGGTGGCAGTTTATTCCTTGTGTCACATATCTCGTATGTAAGGAAGTTCCCACGATGGGATGTGTTGTATCTCTTCAGTTCTAGTTTCCATCAGAGGGAGAAAGGAATATTATTACGGTTGAGAATAATTATACACTAAACATCCGCTCTGAATTCTCCAGCTATGTCACGAGTGCTTGACACCAACTACCCATTACGTCATTACGTAGCTCATTCGTGGCAGCTTCGTCTAGGTAGAAGATGAAATTACCGAGTTTTATGGTGATGGGGCTCTCTCTCAGTGGGATGCGGTACATTGAACAAAGTGCTCCTGGCACAGTCTTGTAGAGAGAGAGAGAGAGAGACTTGATGTACTTGAAGCAGCAGAAAGCCACGTGTCGATGTTTTCCGTTATTTTCTTCAATAAATCTGCTATCCAAAACATCCCTTGTTACTCTCTCTCTCTCTCTCTCTCTCTCTCTCTCTCTCTCTCTCTCTCTCTCTGCTTCGCAGGAGCCGATGGAGGGGGAGAAAGCGAGAGAGAGATTTGATATACTTGAAGCAACGTTTTTTTCGTTATCATCGTTTAAATCTGCTCTCTCTCTCTCTCTCTCTCTCGTCTCTCTCTCTCCTCTCTCTCTCCTTCTTCTTCTTCTTCTTCTTCTCTAATTTAAGATGAAATTGATGAAAATATTACCATTAAATTCAAAGAAAAAACAATCCATGATGTGTTCAAAAGTCAAAAGTTCAAGCTCTCTCTCTCTCTCTCTCTCTCTCCTTCTTCTTCTTCTTCTTCTCTATTTTAAGATGAAATTGATCAAAAATATTTCCACTAAATTGAAAAAAAAGACAATCAATAATGTGTTCAAAATCAAGCTCTCTCTCTCGACGTCGCAGGAGCCAAGTCCGCGGAACCTTTCTCTCTCAAGAGTTCCCCTGATAACTGTCACCCAGAAATTTTGGGGAGAATCGTGCCAGGTGAATATTCGTTTTTATTGAAACTTCGCGAAGTGGGAAGGAAGTCAAACAGCTTGGCGTTTCATATTCAAATATTCACCGAGAATGAAAGGGAGAATGGGGGGGGGGTGGGGGATGATGGGGGGGGGGGGGGGCGGCGGGGGGGGGAAGGCTCTTATGGCCGACGCTCACTAATTTTTTTTTTTTCCGCAGATCTTTTCCTCCATAATGAGACCTCATTAACGTCTTTTGTATTTTAAGCCTCCTCTGGTTTTTAGTTTCATTATATATATATATATGTATATATATATATATATAGTTATAATATATAGATATATTATATAATATATATAATGGATATATATATATTATATATATATATATATATATGTATATATATATAGAGAGAGAGAGAGAGAGAGAGAGAGTGTTACCTAAACTCATCTCTTCCAATTTCATGTATCCTCTAGTCTAAGCCGTAGGACCCCTGAGGATGCCTTTAATGAAATATCCTAAAGAGTTATATCCGGTATCCTGCGAGGTTCCTTCTGACTGCCAGAGAGCGCGTATGATCATCGTAGAGAGTTTCCTGATCTAATTTGAACTTAAAGTACTCATAGAACATTTGAAAGTCGTCAGACTGATGATATTCTTTTATATTCTATTATAGAATTATAATGGTATTATTTGGGGGGACAGATAATAATCAGCGGAAATTAGAATGTTGGGTTGTTATCTGGCTATCAACATAGATTGTCTACTCGTGAAATAGGCGTGATCTTACTGGCGATGAGATTAGATTTCTATTTCTAAATAAGCTCTATGTTCCCAATCACGCAGTAGTGATTTTTATCAAGATATTATTAAAATAAGTTGATAATAGCTCTCTCGTCGTAATTTCTATAATGATATTATGAAAAGAAATTGATACAGCTCTGCTGTTGCAATTTCTATAATAATAATAATAATAATAACTACAGGCCTATCACCTGCCTGCCAATAATGTGGAAGTTACTAACAGGTATCATCAGTGAAAGGCTATACAACTACCTAGAGGAGACAAACACCATCCCCCACCAACAGAAAGGCTGCAGAAGGAAGTGGTAGGGGCACAAAAGACCAGCTGCTGATAGACAAAATGGTAATGAAGAACAGTAGGAGAAGAAGGAAAACCAACCTAAGCATGGCATGGATAGACTATAAGAAAGCCTTCGACATGATACCACACACATGGCTAATAGAATGCCTGAAAATATATGGGGCAGAGGAAAACACATCAGCTTCCTCAAAAATACAATGCGCAACTGGAATACAATACTTATAAGCTCTGGAATAAGACTAGTAAAGGTTAATATCAGGAGAGGGATCTTCCAGGGCGACTCACTGTCCCCACTACTCTTCGTAGTAGCCATGATTCCCCATGACAAAAGTACTACAGAAGATGGATGCCGGGTACCAACTCAAGAAAAGAGGCAACAAAATCAACCATCTGATGTTCATGGACGACATCAAGCTGTATGGTAAGAGCATCAAGGAAATAGATACCCTAATCCAGACTGTAAGGATTGTATCTGGGGACATCAGGATGGAGTTTGGAATAGAAAAATGCGCCTTAGTCAACATACAAAAAGGCAAAGTAACGAGAACTGAAGGGATAAAGCTACCAGAATGGGAGAACATCAAACACATAGATGAGACTGGATACAAATACCTGGTAATAATGGAAGGAGGGGATATAAAACACCAAGAGATGAAGGACACGATCAGGAAAGAATATATGCAGAGACTCAAGGCGATACTCAAGTCAAAACTCAACGCCAGGCAATATGATAAAAGCCATGAACACATGGGCAGTGCATTAAGTAAACAGATACAGCGTAGGAATAGTGGAATGGATGAAGGCAGAACTCCGCAGCATAGATCAGAAAACCAGGAAACATTTGACAATACACAAAGCACTACACCAAGAGCAAATACGGACCAGACTATACATAACACGAAAGGAAGGAGGGAGAGGGACTACTAAGTATAGAGGGCTGCGTCAACATCGAAAACAGAGCACTGGGTCAATATCTGAAAACCAGTGAAGACGAGTGGCTAAAGAGTGCATGGAAAAAAGGGGAGTAATAAAAGTAGACGAAGACCCAGAAATATACAGAGACAGGAGAAAGACAGACAGAGCAGAGGACTGACACAACAAACCAATGCACGGACAATACATGAGACAGACTAAAGAACTAGCCAGCGATGACAATTGGCAATGGCTACAGAGGGGTGAGCTAAAGAAGGAAACTAAAGGAATGATAACAGCGGCACAAGATCAGGCCCTAAGAACCAGATATGTTCAAAGAACGATAGACGGAAATAACATCTCTACCATATATAGGAAGTGCAATACGAAAAATGAAACCATAAACCACATAGCAGTGAATGCCCCAGCACTTGCACAGAACCAGTACAAAAAGAGGCATGATTCAGTGGCAAAAGCCCTCCACTGGAGCCTATGCAAGAAACATCAGCTACCTTGCAGTAATAAGTGTGGTACGAGCACCAACCTGAAGGAGTGATAGAAAACGATCAGGCAAAGATCCTCTGGGGACTATGGTATCAGAACGGATAGGGTGATACGTGGCAAAACAGACCAGACGTGACGTTGATTGACAAAGTCAGAAGAAAGTATCACTCATTGATGTCGCAATACCATGGGACACCAGAGTTGAAGAGAAAGAGAGAGGGAAAAAAATGGATAAGTATCAAGATCTGAAAATAGAAATAAGAAGGATATGGGATATGCCAGTGGAAATCGTACCCTAATCACCTAGGAGCACTAGGCACGATCCAAGATCCCTGAAAAGGAATCTAGAAAAACTAGAGGCTGAAGTAGCTCCAGGACTGATGCAGAAGAGTGTGTGATCCTAGAAACGGCACACATAGTAAGAAAAGTGATGGACTCCTGAGGAGGCAGGTTCATGCAACCCCGAACCCCACACTATAAATACCACCCAGTCGAATTGGAGGACTGTGATAGAGCAAAAAAAATAAAAAATATCAAATAATAATGAATAATAATAACTAATGTCGTTGTGGTGGTCAGTAGCTGGATGACGGGCTCCAAGTACCTGACCGTCTTCCCTTTCAACTGGCGAAGCAACGAGAACTGAAGGGATGATAAAGCTAGCCAGATGGGAGCAACATCAAACACATAGATGAGACAGGATACAAATACCTGGGAATAATGGAAGGAGGGGATATAAACACCAAGAGATGAAGGACCCACGATCAGGAAAGAATATATGCAGAGACTCAAGGCGATACCCAAGTCAAAACTCACGCCGGAAATATGATAGAGCCATAACACATGGGCAGTGCCAGTAATCAGATACAGCGCAGGAATAGTGGAATGGACGAATGCAGAACTCCGCAGCATAGATCAGAAAACCAGGAAACATATGACAATACACAAAGCACTACACCCAAGAGCAAATACGAACAGACAATACTTAACACGAAAGGAAGGAGGGAGAGGACTACTAAGTATAGAGGACTGCGTCAACATCGAGAAACAGAGCACTGGGGCAATATCTGAAAACCAGTGAAGACGAGTGGCTAAAGAGTGCATGGGAAGAAGGACTAATAAAAGTAGACGAAGACCCAGAAATAAATTACAGAGACAGAGAAAGACAGACAGAACAGAGGACTGGCACAGCAAACTGGCCAGCGATGACACATGGCAATGGCTACAGAGGGGAGAGCTAAAGAAGGAAACTAAAGGAATGATAACAGCGGCACAAGATCAGGCCCTAAGAACCAGATATGTTCAAAGAACAATAGACGGAAATAACATCTCTACCATATATAGGAAGTGCAATACGAAAAAATGAAACCATAAACCACATAGCAAGTGAATGCCAGCACTTGCACAGAACCAGTACAAAAAGCAGCATGATTCTGTGGCAAAAGCCCTCCACTGGAGCTATGCAAGAAACATCAGCTACCTTGCAGTAATAAGTGGTACGAGCACCAACCTGAAGGAGTGATAGAAAACGATCAGGCAAAGATCCTCTGGGACTATGGTACCAGAACGGATAGGGTGATACGTGCAAACAGACCAGACGTGACGTTGATTGACAAAGTCAAGAAGAAAGTATCACTCATTGATGTCGCAATACCATGGGACACCAGAGTTGAAGAGAAAGAGATGGAAAAAATGTGATAAGTATCAAGATCTGAAAATAGAAATAAGAAGGATTATGGGATATGCCAGTGGAAATCGTACCCATAATCATAGGAGCACTAGGCACGATCCCAAGATCCCTGAAAAGGAATCTAGAAAAACTAGAGGCTGAAGTAGCTCCAGGACTGATGCAGAAGAGTGTGTGATCCTAGAAACGGCACACATAGTAAGAAAAGTGATGGACTCCTAAGGAGGCAGGATGCAACCCGGAACACTACACTATAAATACCACCCAGTCGAATTGGAGGACTGTGATAGAGCAAAAAAAATTAATAAAAATAATAATAATAATAATAATAACTAATAATAATAATGTCGTTGTGGTGGTCAGTAGCTGGATGACGGGTCTCCAAGTACCTGGACCGTCTTCCCTTTCAACTGGGCGAAGCAACGAGAAACGAAGGGATAAAGCTACCAGATGGGAGCAACATCAAACACATAGATGAGACAGGATACAAATACCTGGGAATAATGGAAGGAGGGGATATAAAACACCAAGAGATGAAGGACAACGATCAGGAAAGAATATATGCAGAGACTCAAGGCGATACCCAAGTCAAAACTCAACGCCGGAATATGATAAAAGCCATAAACACATGGGCAGTGCCAGTAATCAGATACAGCGCAGGAATAGTGGAATGGACGAATGCAGAACTCCGCAGCATAGATCAGAAAACCAGGAAACATATGACAATACACAAAGCACTACACCCAAGAGCAAATACGAACAGACAATACTTAACACGAAAGGAAGGAGGGAGAGGACTACTAAGTATAGAGGACTGCGTCAACATCGAGAACAGCACTGGGGCAATATCTGAAAACCAGTGAAGACGAGTGGCTAAAGAGTGCATGGAAGAAGGACTAATAAAAGTAGACGAAGACCCAGAAATATACAGAGACAGGGAGAAAGGACAGACAGAACAGAGGACTGGCACAGCAAACTGGCCAGCGATGACACATGGCAATGGCTACAGAGGGGTGAGCTAAAGAAGGAAACTAAAGGAATGATAACAGCGGCACAAGATCAGGCCCTAAGAACCAGATATGTTCAAAGAACGATAGACGGAAATAACATCTCTCCCCTATGTTGGAGTGGAATACGAAAAATGAAACCATAAACCACATAGCAAGCGAATGCCCGGCACTTGCACAGAACCAGTACAAAAGAGGCATGATTCATTGGCAAAAGCCCTCCACTGGAGACCTGTGCAAGAAACATCAGCTACCTTGCAGTAATAAGTGGTACGAGCACCAACCTGAAGGAGTGATAGAAAACGATCAGGCAAAGATCCTCTGGGACTATGGTATCAGAACAGATAGGGTGATACGTGCAAATAGACCAGACGTGACGTTGATTGACAGAGTCAAGAAGAGAGTATCACTCATTGATGTCGCAGTACCATGGGACACCAGAGTTTGAAGAGAAAGAGAGGGAAAAATGGATAAAGTATCAAGATCTGGAAAATTCAGAAAATAAGAAGGATATGGGATATGCCAATGGAAATCGTACCCATAATCATAGGAGCACTAGGCCACGATCCCAAGATCCCTGCCCTTCTCTTCAAAACCCCAACCTTTTAGCACAAAACACCCTAGAGGGCTGAAGTAGCTCCAGGACTCATGCAGAAGAATGTGATCCTAGAAACGGCGCACATAGTAAGAAAAGTGATGGACTCCTAAGGAGGCAGGGATGAAACCCGAACCCCACACTATAAATACCACCCAGTCGAATTGGAGGACTGTGATAGAGCAAAAAGAAAATAATAATAATATAATAATAATAATAATAATAATAATAATAATAATAATAATAATAATTTTCTAAAGGGTCCACAATAATACAAAAGTGTAAAAAAGTCTGTGTATAATTTTGAAGACTTTACAGAAAGCTTTCTGAAGATGAACCCAGGGGAAAGGGTTCGAAAGCTTTCTGTAAATACTTCAAAATTATACACAGACTTTTTACACTTTGTATTATTGTGGACCCTTTAGAACATTATATATACTCTCGTGATAGAGAGTTTTTCCCTAATAATAATAATAATAATAATAATAATAATAACAATAATAAAATAATAATAATAATAATAATAATAATAATAAAATGCTTTATTTCAGCTCGGGGCCATATACATTGACATATACAAAATACAGACAGTAACACACACAATCTAGATACATGAGACATGATAAAATAGAAAAAGAAATGAATAATCGGCGCTTATCCACAAAATAGCTGAGGTAGCATAAAAGCTAGTAATCATAATACTGGTAAATAAAGTAATAATATTGGTGAGAAAAAAAATGCATTGAGTGAGTAATCAACAGTTAGTGCACATATTATATAACTTAAATTTCAACTAGAGACCTTAGGTGGTTACAGTAGTCAGGTCCAGACGGCCAAAATACATAAATTGAATGTAAAAAAAAAAAAAAAAAAACTTTAACTTGATAGTAATCACAGTAATAATGAAAAATTAAAATATTTAGCAATAAATGTGATAATGACAAAAACTGCAGATGACATCTTGCCAATACAAGAATTAAGTCCTTTAGGGGACAAAGGCCTCATTTTCCCATCTTTCCCACAATTTAGATCTTTTGCTTCACTCCTTGGGATGCTTTGTATGAGCGAGTTGCTGCTGTTTTCTCACTCGGGTTACCAGACTGGACATTGTTCGCCTAACAATGATTTTTTTTTTAAATTGTCCAGGTAGTTTTCTATGATATGATTAGAAGAAATTGATTTAGCTATGTCGTTGTAATTTTTATATGATATTGTTACAAGAAATTGATATAGCTCTGTTGTTGTAATTTGTATAATGATATTTTATAGAAATTGATGTACTCCTATCTGTTGTTGCAATTGATAACAACTTTGAAGCGAGTAATGAAATCAGTCCCTTAATTGAAGATTTGGCAGGGGGCGAGATTGAAGAAAAGGTCTTTAAATAATATTTGAGTTTTCTGTAAAAGAAAATTGAGATGGCTGTTTGTCCTTCCGTCCGTCCGCACTTTTTCTGTCCGCCCTCAGATCTTAAAATCTATAGAGGTTAGAGGGCTGCAAATTGGTATGTTGATCATCCACCCTTCAGTCTTCAAACATACCAAATTGCAGGCCTCTAGCCTCAGTAGTTTTGAATATATTTGAAGGTTAAAGTTAGCCGTGGCTGAATGTTTCATGGGCTGTGGCTGAGAGATTCACACAGCATTATATGCTGTACAGAAAACTCGATTGCGCCGAAGAAACTTCGGTGCATTCTTTAGTTTTTTTTCCTCTAATTATAAGTTAAGTTAAGTATATCTTAGTTTTGCCAGACCACTGAGCTAATTAACAGCTCTCCTAGTGCTGGCCCGAAGGATTAGATATTTCTACGTGGCCAGGAACCAGTTGGTTACCTAGCAACGGGACCTACAGCTTATTGTGGGCTCCGAACCACATTACATCGAGAAATTAATTTCTATCACCAGAAATAAATTCCTCTGGCTCCGCGTTTGCCGAGCCGAAAATCGATCTTCGGGCCACCGGATTGGTAGCCGAGCGCGAAATCCACTCGTCCAACGGGGAAATCTTCTACTTATAAAGAGTGAGATTTATTACATGAATGATAGAATGTAAATGAAATACCCTTCAAGTGCATAGTAAATCTCACATGATTTTTTTTAAATAGACATCATTCCAAAAGATAGACTTTTTAGGTTATTTACATAAAGGAACCTAAGGAGACTTGTTCGTGAACTTTGCTATATTAAAACTTGAGTCATTTTAATCACTGTGAAATCGAGGATACTTAGTCGAAATGACAACAGTAAAGAAAAACGGAGTCTCGGATTGTCTCTCGAGGTACTGACTATAGTTCATTCAATTCATATAAGGTAGATTCTTCCGCCTACGAGACGTTTGTTTGGCGGCCTCTGATTGGCTGGTACCGGGAGGCAGACTGCTCGCTCAGTGGGTCATATTTTCGTTTGTAGCTTAGAAAACTAGCATTATGTTTACATTTCTTTATTTATCTCGCGTTTTACAAAAGATAGGAAAGTTTTGGTCATACCAAAGGATTCGGTATTAAATGTACAATTAATTAATCTTTTCCTGAAGTCAATAAGTTAAAAATACAAAGGAATTACAACGAGTAGAAGAGAAGAGAGAAACATATAGTTTTTTATACCTGTTTTTATTTATCGTCGGATTTTGCATAATTCATGAGATCAAGATAAAATAAAATCTTGGTTTTTAAACAATAAAATCACCCAGAATACGCTGGTGCTTTCAGATTTTAGATGCGTGTAATATGTAAAGAGAAAATGAAGAATATGTCTAATTATGTTGCATCCGTACTTGACTCGGTTGACAGTAGTGCCGAGAGACGATATGAAGAAGTTTGCAGTTTCGAGGATATTTAATATTTACCGAATTATTATGCATTACATTTTCTGTAAATGAATGCATAGATTTCCCATTATGACTTTCGAACATTTTTACTCAAATATCATATATGTCCGTATTTCTGGGACATATCCTGATAAAAAAAAAAGTAAATAATCAGATGGATGCATCTGGGTGTTGGCTTCAATTAGTCTAGGTGAGAAATATGCATGCTTACGAGGCTCACTGATAAGTAACAGAACTTCGTTTCTCTGACCAATAACATCAAAAGCTTATGGTTTTCATATGTTCCCTCAATAAACACAAGTACATCTGTTTATTTCTTCCATACCTTAAAAAATGTTGAACGATGTAACGAATATAATATTCTGTCTTTTTCAGAATTGCTTGAGTTACTCTTACACCAGAATGTTTATCTCCTTTATATACATGTTACACTTGACAACAAGTATACAACAATGTTTAGCAAAATTTGCTTAGTTTTCTCCTGAGGTAGTTCAATATTCTTGAATTTTTTCATTCATACCTGAGTTAGAATAGCCCCCGTAACCGTTCCCACACCCCCCCTGCATCACTGTGTATATATATATATATATATATATATATATATATATATATATATATATATATATATATATATATATATATGCTTAAAAAATCACAGTAGATGCACGTGACTTCATAAATAAGCGAATACCACGGGAAATGATAGACAGGAATCCAAGCGCTTTCGTCTTTATTCAGACATCGTCAAGGAGCTACTTGACGATGTATGAATAAAGACGAAAGCGCTTGGATTCCTGTCTATCATTTCCCGTGGTATTCGCTATAATATTATATATATATATATATATATATTATATATATATATATATATATATTATAATATATATATATATATATATATATATATATATATAATATATATATATATATATAGTACATGTAGGATAATGAGACTAATTCATCTTTTTAAACAAAAAGAATGGGAATTCATGCAGATATATTATGTCATAAGCACAAAAGAAAGTCATACACAGTAGGCTTACATTGGTATGTCATTAGGCTATCGATATGAACAAAAAGAAAATTAATATCTTACAAATTCTGGTGTAAGAGTAACTCAAGCAATTCTGAAAAAGACAGAATATTTTTTCGTTACATCGTCAACAAATTTTATGGTAAGAAATAAACAGATGTACTTGTGTTTATTGAGGGAACATATGAAAACCATAAGCTTTTGATGTTATTGGTCAAGAGAAACAAGTTCTGTTACTTATCAGTGAGCCTCGTAAAAGCATGCACATTTCTACCTAGACTAAATTGAAGCCAACACCCAGATGCATCCATCTGATTATTTACTTTTTTTTATCGTATGTCCAGAAATACGGACATATATGATATTTGAGTAAAAATGTTCGAAAATCATAATGGGAATTCTATGCATTCATATACAGTAAATGTAATGACATAATAATTCGGTAAATACATATTCTCGAAACTGCAAACTTCTCATATCGCCAATTGGCAACTGCCAACGGCTCTAGCTAAAAGGGCCAGACCACACGATATCTTGCGTCTCTCAGCGCGACTGTCAACCGAGTCAAGTACGGATGCAACATAATTAGACATATTCTTCATTTTCTCTTTACATATTACACGCATCTAAAATCTGAAAGCACCAGCGTATTCTGGGTGATTTTTATTGTTTAAAAGCACAAGATTTTATTTTATCTTGATCTTATGAATTATGCAAAATCCGACGGTAAATAAAAAAACAGGTATAAAGAATGAAATGCTTCTCTCTTCACTTCTACTTGTTGTATTTCCGTTGTATTTTAACTTATTGACTTCATGAAAAGATTAATTTATTGTACATTTAATACCGAATCCTTTGGTATGACCAAAACTGTTCTATCTTTTGTAAAACGTGAGATAAGTGAAGAAATGTAAACATAATGCTAGTTTTCTAAGCTACAAACGAAAATATGACCCACTGAGCGAGCAGTCTGCCTCCCGGTACCAGCCAATCAGAGGCCGCCAAACAAACGTCTCGTAGGCACAAGAATCTACCTTATGTGAAATGGACTATAGTGTAAATGCAACGACGAGAGTAAAGAAAACGGAGCCACGGTATGAAGGACTCAACTTTAACAGAGTTGCCTGCGAAACAAGGAGTTACCACTGAGAAGCGAGCGGGAACATTGCCACTATATAAACACGACCTACAATTTCTGAGTTTGGATTTAATTATTACAGTCAGTCAATTAGCCACTAGAGAAGCTTGGCGTGCGGAATAGGATCCTTGTAGGAATGTAGATATAATTTTGAGAATATAATCCAAACATAGCTGCAGAATGTTTTCAAATATAGAGTAAGAAGAACGTAACAGATTTCTTCCTCTGTCTTGTGTAATAATAAGACGTTATGAAGAGAAATTAATTTCTAATCACCAGAAACAAATTCCTCTGATTCAACTTTGGCAGAGCGGGGAATCGAACGCAGGACTACCGAATCGGTAAGCAAGCACGTCACCCACTCGTCCAACGAGGAACGTATACCTTACGCCTTACACTCACGCATAAAATTTATGTAATATATATACATATATATATTTATATATTAATAATATATGATATTGTGTGGTATGTATGTAGGTATATATTCATAGGAGTGTTTGCCATTAAGGTAATAATCTGATATATATCAACCCCACCTACATTATACTAGCATGTCACCCACTCGTCCAACGAGGAACGTATGCCTTACACATCACAGATAATATATATGTAAATATATATACATATATATGTGTGTATATACGTATATGTGTGTATGTATGTAGGTATTGTATTAATATTTCACCTCATGTATTATACAAGCACGTAACCCACCCGTCCAACGAGAAACGTTATACCTTAAGTGATTGACATTATCATCCCCCGAACTTCCATTAAATGCTAATTAGAACAGAACATCCAGCCCCATTAGAAAAAAAATACTCATTAATCCATTCAAATTGGGCTTTGCTATGCCACTCCTACCCCTCCGTTAGTCCATCTGGTTTATGATTAATTATCCAAATCGCTAATAGTGTTGATAATATTGACTCAATCCGCTGCCACAGTTCTGGTTAGCGACTTTACGTTGGAAGGTGTTTAACGTTTTTTTTTTTTTTCTTACCCAGTTGAATATTGTAAATTAATGATATTAACATAAATCTGCCTCTCCATTGGATACACTTATATATATATATATATATATATATATATATATATATATATATATATATATATATGTATCGTGATATCATATCCATGCATTAAGCTACAACTGTCATTTAATATCCAATCCGCTCTACCTCTGATTTAATATATTTCATAAATGTTAACTGAAGGTGAATTTTTCAGTTGGTAATAATTTCGTCCCCACGTGGATTCGAATCGCGCGCAGTGGCTCTGTCTGTGTGCTGGTTCGAATCCACGAGAGGACAAACGTATTATCAACTAAAAAAATAAAAATAATTCTCCTCCGGTAAATATATATGAAAATATAACAATTCCTAGGTAGAGCGAATTGGATATTAAAGGACATTTGTAGCCTATTGCATATATATATATATATATATATATATATATATATATATATATATATATATATGCATTAAGCTATGTCCTTTAATTTCCGATTCGCACTACCTCGGGAATATTATATTTCATATATGTTAACCTAAGGGAATTATCATTATTATTATCTTTTTTAAGTTGATAATAATTTCGTCCTCTCGATGGATATAAACCAATGATGTATATATATATATATATATATACTATATATATATATATATATATATATATATATAAATATATATATATATATATATATATATATTATATATATAGATATATATATATATACGTATATATGTATGTGTATGCGTAAGTGTAAGTTATTCCTGCGTGGTGGAAGCATCCTATTTCTTCGTTGCAAATTGCAAAATGACATATGGGCGAATTTGGCAATGGCTGCGTGTTGTGTCGTCCCATCCATCACTTTAATGATGTCTGAATATGAATCCATTATTATGACTCCCTGTGGATGAATGAGGTGCAAATTGGAACCGATACTCCATCATAATAAATACCAACGCTGAGCCTCAAGTATTGTTTTCCATGTTCATAAAAGTAAACGGATCCTTTCAGTGTTGGGAATGTTTTCCATATCAATTACACTACCCCCCAAAAAAAACTCGCTTCGGTTATTGGTGCGTTTAATGTGTCTCGTTTTCGTTGATGGTTTCATGTTTTAAAAGTATATTTTATTTCCTTTTTTTTAAATAGAGACGCTTCTGGACCATTTTTCTCTTCACTATATATATACATACATATGTGTATATTATATATATATATATATATATATTATATATATATATATATATATAGATATATATATTATATATATATATATCTAAAGTAATTACAGGATACCCATTTGTCCTCACATAAAAGCAAAACTGACAGTATAATATTAATAATGAGTAATAAACTATCATGTTTTGAAGAGTACGGTCATCCTGCATGCATATTTTCATAGGTATTTCCATTAATGTGGACAAAAAAATCCTTCTTGTGATTTGCAGTTTATTTTGTCAGAAAGTTTTCTTGGAAAAAAAAGGCAAGAGTCCTTCATATGATTAGCAGTTTGTTTTTGTTAAAACAAATTTCATGATTTTTCAAAATTTGCAAATGAATATCATAATAGATATCCTGAAGATTGTTGTATTTTATTTTTGTTAAAATTGAAATATTTTTGCTCTTTTAATGTTCATCGATTATAATGGGCATTAGGTTCTTCTCCGCCGTCAGTCATTCAATCACGGCCAAACCGGCTGATCCAATGGGCTTGAATCTTGGCAGGGTTATAGTAGGGGACCCCTAAGATGGTTTATAATGGGTTTCATCCTACCTCACCCTCCCCTCCGAAGGGTTGGGGGTGTGAAGGGATTCCCTGAAATGGAGCTAGTTCTTCCCGTGAAACAGGTCTTGTTTTGCCCGTAGACTTAGTTACTTTACGAATTTATCATACATAATTTCTGTATACATATGTTTGCTAGTATATTTAAAGCCAGTCACCTTCCTTCATTTATCTGAGAATAGTCATTTCCCTGTAAGAATGCTGTATTGTTATTTCCGTTATTGAAAATAACATTAGATACTGATCATCGAAAGAGTATATCTTATTAAAACAAATTTTTTTTCTCTTTTTCAGGGTTTGAGCACCTCAAAGGTACGTGGTTTTATTTATGCTACTTTTCATGTGTCCTCTTTATTCTTTTTATAGTTATTTGCCCAGAATTGTCCAATGTCTTTGAATTTTTTTTCCTTGTTTCTTATCGTGATTTATTAGAAAAAAAAACTCAGTAGGACCGGTACATAATATATCAGAATGATTATGGAACTGAGAAAGACTTCATAAAATATATCAACGCGATGTGATGTAAAAGGTTGTGTACAAAAAATTGAAACATCCATAACAGCTGCCGGTTTTTGTCGATTTCTCTTGCAACAAATGATTAATGATTTTATTTTTTATAAAATGCTAAGATGTACTATTTCGTCAACCATCATCGAAGTTCAGGCAAGAAATGTGGTGTGTGTGTGTTTTTTTTTTTTTAATATTTACACTACTGGAGTTAGGATTCTTAGCCTCGACGTATGTAAATATTACAACAACATAACATAGTTTAACTGTTATTGACATTGGAGAGTTTAATTGTTATTTATATAAGGGAGAAGTTGCCCCTATATGACAGCAAAATTGTAAGTCCTACATTAGGTTACTTGGTAAAATTCAGTGATTTTATTTTACGTGAATGCCTGTGAACTCATTATGTAGGCAATGGTTAATTATTATGTGTCTTGTCCTCCTGTGTGTATATGTGTGTAAAAGTCTGTTTGTCTCTATCTGTGTTTGTCTTTCGTAGTTGACGACTCGAGAAGTTGCCACGTTTCCTACTTTTTGTAAATATTTCTAACTGTTATTTATACCGTGAGACGATTCCTCGACTATATCGTGTCTGCTTTTATTCGACAGTATCCGCACTTTATTGTTAATTTTCTAGTCCAAGCACTGACCATAACAGTGTTATTATTTTTTTTAATTCTTCGATCAATCGACCAGCTATGTTACGGACTTTTTGAGTGAATGAATAAGAATTGTTTTATTCGGTCCGTCGCAAACAATAATTCTGTCAATTGCAAACAGTTTAATAGGTATGCTTTAATCTGTATATTTTTTTGTCAAATAAAAAAATCTTTGGTCTAGTTTTGTCAGACCACAGTTGATCCCTTTTGATTCGTGTTGTTATTATTATTTTTTTCTTTTATCAGATTATTATTATTATTATTATTTTTATTTTTTTTTTTTATCACAGTCCTCCAATTCGACTGGGTGGGATTATAGTGTGGGGTTCCGGGTTGCATCCTGCCTCCTTAGGAGTCCATCACTCTTCTTACTATGTGCGCCGTTCTAGGATCACACTCTTCTGCTTGAGTCCTGGAGCTACTTCAGCCTCTAGTTTTTCCAGATTCCTTTTCAGGTATCTCAGTATCGTGCCTAGTGTCCCTATGATTATGGGTACAATTTCCTTTGGCATATCCCATACCCTTCTTGTTTCTATTTTCAAGTTTTGATACTTATTATTATTATTATTATTATAATTATTATTATTTATTATTATTTCGGAAGGAGACCCTCTCGTAGACATGTTTTGTTAAAAAATAACTGCTGCTTCAGCACTATTAATCTTATAAAGAGTCTTCTCTATCTTTCTGATGACGGCTTTCTCGTTGTTGCTTAGACTGGCGAGCAACGCACCAAAGGGCATGGTAAAATTCGGTTGAGTCATTTGATTTATTATTGCTTATACAATTCTCTCTCTCTCTCTTCTCTCTTCACTCTCTCTCTCTCTCTCTAACGCGACGTTTCCTCCTGATCGACAGGACATTATCAAGCGATAACTGCTGAGGGACTGAATTCCAGTGTTGTTGTTGTTGTTGTTTAGGATTAAGCTGGCTTTATGCCAGCACGGGCTCTTGCTCATAGAGCAGCCCGTAGGTCATTTGAATTTTTTGGATGTGGAAAGGTGATTTTTAAGGATATGAGGTGAGCCTTTATTTATGATTCTATGGGTTTACAGTGGCGAGTCCTTCTCCTTTTATCGTGGTGTTGCGAGCTCTCCAGTACGGTCAGAGCACTTCTCCGGTAGGTCGAGTTTTTATTGGTTCCCGGGAAGGTGACTCATACGGCGGGCGTTGACTAGTCTTGCAGACCTTCTCAGGTACGGGGTATCACCGGGAGCCTCTTGATTGGCTTCTACCTGCGTGACGTCACCCCTGGTATTATTCTCCTGTCCGGTGTTCGTTCCATGCGCGCTGGTACTTTCGTTAGGGGAGAGGGGTGTGGTCCTCCTCACACACGTCGGTATCAGGAACGCTTCTTGGGTGGTATTGAGGGAGGCTTTTCTCGAGGATGAGCAGCGCTTCTAGGAGACGCAGACGTCGTGGGTCAGGTGCTCTCCCGATGATCTTAGTATTCCTGACGATGTCGTCTTTCGTGATGTTTCTGCGGTGTACTGCAAGGGCGTGCTGCCTAATGGCGCCCTCCTGGGCGTGGCAGGAAATCCTTTTCGACAGGCGCATCGTCGTCATGCCGAGTAAATCCCAGGGCATCCTTGGGCGGGGCATACGTATCGGTAGACGACGGTTGGACTGACTTTCAGGGGGGGTCCTCCCTGCCGTTGGTGGGGAGGGGTTGTTCTTCATCAGGATGGTCTTTCGTACGCCGATTCTTGTAGTAAATAATGAGGGACACTCTCTTTCCTTCCTCCATGGGGCGGACGTGTTCCTCTATTATTTTCTTCATGGCTGCTTCTTCTTCCTTGTATTGGTGGTGCATGAAGGCTTTATAGAAAGTTTGATGTCCTCCGGGGGCGGAACGTTCCTTCTCTCTTCCTCCGTCATTTACCACTTGTCAAGGGCGGCTCGAGTTTCTCGTTTAACGAGTTTGTTCGAGTACCCATTGTTAATTAGCATCTGGGATGCTCGGTCGAGTTCGAGGTGTGTGTCCTGCCACGTCGAACAGTGCGAGAGGGCCCTCCTGACGAAGGCCCTGACGGTGGTGGTCTTGAACCGCGCAGGACACTCGCTAATCAACCATTCAGAACAAAGTCCGAGGTTCGTAGCTTTTGGTGTAAACGGTCGTCGCCAACTTCTGATTCGTCTTCGTGACAAGGACGTCGAGGAAGGGGAGCCGATCGTTGCTGCTGTACTCGACAGTGAAGTTGAGTGCGCTGTTCTGCAGGAACTGCTGCCGAAAGGCTTCTACCTATCCTCGCAGTCGGCTTGCACGAAGATGTCATCGATGTAGCGTGCGTATGCGGGGACATCTGTGTTTGCGAGAAGACCCTTTCTTCCTTCCACTTCTCCATGTAGAAGTTAGCGAAGAGGACTCCTAAGGGGGACCCCATCGCTACGCCGTCCTTATGGCGGTACATCTGTCCTCGGTGGGTGGTGAAAGGGGCTCTCTTCGTACAGATATCCAGCAGGGTTCTTAAGGATCTTCTGGGATGTTAGGGGGTCTCATATCGGGTTATTCCTATATACCCGCTCCATGATGATCCCTATCGTCTCGTCGACTTGGGACGTTGGTGAATAGGGACTCAACGTCTAAGGACGCCAATGGTTCCCGCACCGGGGGAGTAGCGGATCTTCTCAAAAATTCCACCGATGAGGTTGAGGCAGTACCTGGAGGGGATATAGGGGGTCAGAATTTTATTAAGGCGTTTGGCCAGAGCGTAAGTCGGGGCGGGCGTTTGGCTGATGATTGGGCGTAGGGGGTTGCCTTCCTTGTGGGTCTTCACGTTCCGTAAAGGTAGCCGAGGCTGTAGTCACCTTGGATGGGCGGGAGGTGTGTGGCATTCGTGGCGGCATTCACGGCTGCGATGACCCGGTTGGCGTCGCGTTTGATGTCTTCCGTAGGGTTCTTCGTAAGTCTCTCGAACTTAGAGACATCAGACAAGATGGCGTCGAGTTTCTCGAAGTATTCCGAGGTGCTGTGATGAGCACGACAACGTCGGCTGTCTTGTCTGCACGCCTTACGGTGATGTTCTTATTTCTTTCTTCTTCAGATCTGCGGCTGCTTCCTTCATCTCTTTGGTGTAGAAACGCCTGGAGATTGAGATGCTCCTCGACTCGATTCAGCAGTTGGAAGCAAAGAAGATCCTAACAACGACGGACGCCCTTCAACCTCTTCTGCTAGCAGAGGCCCTTACGACAGGGGGTCATACTCGAGCGGTATCTACACCAAAGAGATGAAGGAAGCAGCCGCAGATCTGAAGAAGAAAGAAGACATCACCGTAAGGCGTGCAGACAAGACAGCCGCGTTCGTGCTCATCAGCACCTCGGAATACTTCGAGAAACTCGACGCCATCTTGTCTGATGTCTCTAAGTTCGAGAGACTTACGAAGAACCCTACGGAAGACATCAAACGCGACGCCAACCGGGTCATCGCAGCCGTGAATGCCGCCACGAATGCCACACACTCCCGCCCATCCAAGGTGACTACAGCCTCGGCTACCTTTACGGGAACGTGAAGACCCACAAGGAAGGCAACCCCCCTACGCCCGATCATCAGCCAAACGCCCGCCCCGACTTACGCTCTGGGCCAAACGCCTTAATAAATTCTGACCCCCTATATCCCCGCCAGGTACTGCCTCACCTCATCGGTGGAATTTTTGGAGAAGATCCGCGACTCCCCCGGTGCGGGAACCATGGCGTCCTTAGACGTTGAGTCCCTATTCACCAACGTCCCAGTCGACGAGACGATAGGGATCATCATGGAGCGGGTATATAGGAATCCCGATATGAGACCCCCTAACATCCCAGAAGACTCCTTAAGAACCCTGCTGGATATCTGTACGAAGAGAGCCCCTTTCACCACCCACCGAGGACAGATGTACCGCCAGAAGGACGGCGTAGCGATGGGTCCCCCTTAGGAGTCCTCTTCGCTAACTTCTACATGGGAGAAGTGGAAGAAAGGGTCTTCTCGCAACACAGATGTCCCCCGCACATACGCACGCTACATCGATGACATCTTCGTGCAAGCCGACTGCGAGGTGAGGTAGAAGCCCTTCGGCAGCAGTTCCTGCAGAACAGCGCACTCAACTTCACTGTCGAGTACAGCAGCAAAACGATCGGCTCCCCTTCCTCGACGTCCTTGTCACGAAGACGAATCAGAAGTTGGCGACGACCGTTTACACCAAAGCTACGAACCTCGGACTTTGTCTGAATGGTGATAGCGAGTGTCCTGCGCGGTTCAAGACCACCACCGTCAGGGCCTTCGTCAGGAGGGCCCCTCCCTCGCACTGTTCGACGTGGCAGGACACACCACCTCGAACTCGACCGACAGCATCCCAGATGCTAATTAACAATGGGTACTCGAACAACTCGTAAACCCGAGCAAACTCGAGCCGACCTTGACAACGTGGCTACCATGAACGGAGGAAGAGAGAAGGAACGTTCCGCCCCGGAGGACATCAAACTTTTCTATAAAGCCTTCATGCACCACCAATACAAGGAAGAAGAAGCAGCCATGAAGAAAATAATAGAGGAACACGTCCGCCCCATGGAGGAGGAAAGAGAGTGTCCCTCATTATTTACTACAAGAATCGGCGTACGAAAGACCTCCTGATGAAGAACAACCCCTCCCCACCGGCAGGAGACCCCCTGAAGCAGTCCAACGTCGTCTACCGATACGTATGCCCCGCCCAAGGATGCCCTGGGATTTACATCGGCATGGACGACGATGCGCCTGTCGAAAGGATTTCCTGCCACGCCCAGGAGGGCGCCATTAGGCAGCACGCCCTTGCAGTACACCGCAGAAAACATCACGAGAGACGACATCGTCAGGAATACTAAGATCATCGGGAGAGCACCTGACCCACGACGTCTGCGTCTCCTAGCGCTGCTCATCCTCGAAGAAAAGCCTCCCTCAATACCACCCAAGAAGCGTTCCTGATACCGACGTGTGTGAGGAGGACCACACCCCTCTCCCCTAACGAAAGTACCAGCGCGCATGGAACGAACACCGGACAGGAGAATAATACCAGGGGTGACGTCACGCAGGTAGTGAAGCCAATCAAGAGGCTCCCGGTGATACCCCCTACCTGAGAAGGTCTGCAAGACTAGTCAACGCCCGCCGTATGAGTCACCTTCCCGGGAACCAATAAAAACTCGACCTACCGGAGAAGTGCTCTGACCGTACTGAGAGAGCCGCAAACACCACGATAAAAGGAGAAGGACTGCACCACTGGGAAGTTACGGGCTGCTCTTGGGAGAACAAGAGCCCGTGCTGACACAAGGTCAGCTAAATCAAAAACAACAACAACAACACTGGAATTCAGTCCCCTCAGCAGTTATCGCTTGATAATGTCCTGTCGATCAGGAGGAAACGTCGCGTTAGAGAGAGAGAGAGAGAGAGAGAGAGAGAGAGAGAGAGAGAGATAATTGTATAAGCAATAATAAATCAAATGACTCAACCGAATTTTACCATGCCCTTTGGTGCGTTGCTCGCCAGTCTAAGCAACAACGAGAAAGCCGTCATCAGAAAGATAGAGAAGACTCTTTATAAGATTAATAGTGCTGAAGCAGCAGTTATATTATTATTATTGTTATTATTATTATTATTTCTTTAGATGAAATCTATTCACATGGAACAAGCCCACCAAAGGGGCCACTGACTTGCAATTCAAACTTCCAAAGAAATGTTGGTTTCAGCCTCCCACTGCAGACCCCACACTGCAGAAGTATCTGCTCATGGTACCTATCCAGTGATTTTTCGTCGCCCTGGGGAAGGCGCGAACCCTTGACATCTGAGTGGCCACACCCACAACACTGACCACTATAACCACACTGCCAAAGCTCTATGACTTAATACACTGCAGCTCAACCGCGTATATTACCTTGACCATATATTCATTTACACTTTTCATGAATGTAAAACTAACTGCCTTTTGTGAGGGATCTGAGAAGGAGATGGCCTGCTGTAGTTCTTTTAACATTGAATTTTTTGTTTTTTTATTTACGTAGTAATTGATATCTTATTGCTTACTCATTATATTTTAATTAATGATAACATCCGGTTCATTTAAAAAAAAGCGCTCTAAAGTAAGTATTTTTGTTATTTTAATGTGGTAATAGAATTACTGTATGGTTACATCTAGATTTATATTAGAGGATCTTCGTTGATTCTGTGCAAAGTTTTAGTGAGTTCCCTATTATTCATCTTTGCGTGTCATTAGTTACGCATGTTTTTATGAAGAATAAGTTTTTCTTCGTTTATATAATATTCCGTGCCAAATTCTCTTCTCTCTCTCTCTCTCTCTCTCTCTCTCTCTCTCTCTCTCTCTCTCTCTCTCTCTCTTATTCCGTCCTGTCCCTTTTCCAAAACTTCCCTGGAGTTTCGTGTCATGATGCAACTGCGAAATTCCAAAATTCCAGCCAATTCCGGACGACTCCTTCTTCTGCCATCTTGTCTCTTCAGATATCAGGAGTTACCCAAAGTTTGCTCTCTCTCCTCTCTCTCTCTCTCTCTCTCTCTCTCTCTCTCTCTCTCTCCACCTGGAAGTTGCTAAGGAAAGAATTTCATGAAGTGTATCGTCACTATGTAAGGCACCGTTTTTATTATTATTATTATTATTATTATTATTATTATTATTCAGCAGATGAAACCTATTCATTTGGGACAAGCCCACCAAAGGGGCCACTGATGCGAAGGTCAAGAGTTAACTATGCAAATACCTTGTAAGGTTTGTATTTGAGATTTATTTTAACCTAGTTGCGAGAATTTTGTTTTTTATTTTTTATTTTTATTTGTATTATTTATTTTTATTTTTATTTGTTTTACTTTTTCGATGGATTAGAAGCCGACATTCTTAACTGGAAATAAATGATGGTTTGTGATTTCTTTCTATTTCTGTGGTGAAAATTTCTTAGCATGAAAATGTTAGAAATGACAAAAAAAAAGGTATAAAAAATATTGCAAAAAAACTGATGCGATAAAGACCATTATAATGTTATATGCAAATGATCTAATTAAAGAAGAATAAAATGCTTTTGGTCAACACTGGGCTCTCGTCAATAAATGCAACTGCAATACAATACAATAGTAAATAAATGCAACTTCAATACAATTCAATAGTCAGTAAATGCAACTACAATACAATAAAATAGTCAATAAATGCAACTACAATACAATACAATAGTAAATAAATGCAACTTCAATACAATTCAATAGTCAGTAAATGCAACTACAATACAATAAAATAGTCAATAAAGCCTGAATCCAATACAATAAGTAAATAAATGCAACCTTCAGTACAATTTCAATAGTCAAGTAAATGCCAACTACAATACAATAAAATTAGTCAATAAATGCAAAAACTGCAATACTATACAGTAGTAAATAAATGCAACTGCAATACAATAAAATAGTTAATAAATGCAACTTCAGTACAATGCAATGCCTCTATTGAGGCATGCGAGAATTAACTTGCTTGTGTGCAAGATTGAAACCAATTTCACTTCGCGAGAGACATTATACCCAAAGGGAGAGTCCTACGCGGGACATCCTTCAAGATGAAGAGATTGCTGGTTCCTATGCACAGCTGAAAGACTCCCTTGATGATTTCAGGGAATATGGCTGAGTACTCAGAGATCTCCAGACATCCATAAAGAAAACCACGTTAGTGTTTTTGCGACTAAGAGAGCTATTATAAAAACCTGGACGAGGATGTGTATTTTTGGTCTTTGTAGAGTTTTTTTGGTGTCCAGAATACGGTCTTTGGAAATTGTACAGCGTAAGAAATACGGTTCGACCACTTAATCATGAAATGACAATGACTGGGACAATAGCTTCAAAATATTAGCTTATGTGTTGTTACTTTTTTATATTCTCTACTTTATAGTTATTTCTTTATATTCTGTACTTTATATTAATGAAAATCTTTTGGGTTATTTTCGAAAGTCCGTGAAATGTACTTAATTGCTGGATGATTTTCAGTGATGATTCGCAAGATTTGCCAGTACAGACTATCCATGAATTTTATTCTTTTATTCTTCGTCTTCAGATTTAAAACGCTGACAGGACAGTTTGCCGAGTATAGACATTCTGGAAAAAGAAGCAAAATTAATTTTTATAAGTTATTTTTCTTCTTCCATCTAGACTAAATGTAATGTTCATATCATTGTTGTTATTGCTGTCGAACTAGAACTTCGATTGCTGCTCTGACATCAAAGAGATTTGAGTATCATAGGTTTCCACCCCGTAGGGGGTGGGGGAATAGTGTCGTCAGTGCACCTCGTGTGGTTACTTTAGGCATGACTTACGGTTTCGTAAACAAGCAAAGACGCAGAGGAAGAAAAAAAAGAAAACTGCATTTGAATCTTGACCACGCAAGAGTCTGTTCCCGAGAGCTCGTGCCTTTGCAATTCATTTCCCCGTTTATTTTTTGTGTCGTTCCTGAGATTAATAGGCAGAAGCCGCCGTGACAGAACATCCAAGTTGCAACTAACTGACGCCGAGGTTTTTAGTCTCAGAGAAAGATAAAACGGTGCGTTTCTGTCTCCAGCGAATACCAAGAGTGGGTTGTGTAATTCGGAGCATTTTGAGTCCTGTAAGTTTTTATTTGGGAGAGGAGGAGGAGGAGGAGAGGAGGAGGAGGAGGAGGACGGAGGAGAGGAGGAGGAGGAGGAGGAAGCGGAGGGAAATAGTCGTCCATTTATTCCGTAAGCGGACACGGACACAGGAATGTTCAACATTGAGCGGACGTTTTCCAGGCGTTGCAACCACTCCACTCATTCTCCAATTGCTTCTTTAGCCAGTGACCCTCTATGAGTCTACCTTACTGCGAGAGAGATTTCGCAGGGTATGGATTCTACAGAATTGAACTGAAGTGTGTGTGTGTATATATATATATATATATATATATATATATATATATATATATATATATATATATATATATATATATATATATATATATATATAGATATATATATATATATATATATAGATATATATAGATATATATATATATATATATATATATATAGCTATATATATATATATCTATATATATATCATATATATATATATATATATATATATATATATATATATATATATATATATATATATAGATATATATATATATATACACTTCATTTTTTCTATAAAAAAATTATAGAAAAAATGAAGCAGATTATTTAGTAAAAATAGATAGAATGAAAAAAATGAAACCGATTGTGAGTTAGATTATAAAAATAAGGATAGATTGAAAAATGCAATATCTATATATGTATGTATACATATACATATAGTATTACATGGTATTCATTTATTTCAGCATATTGCCAAACTTATTCCCAATATTTTTATAACCCATTCTAACTCTATATTCTGTTCCATTTTTTCAATCTATCCTTATTTTACGAACTCTCCACAATCGGTTTCATGTTTTCATTATATTTTTTTTATAAATTACTAAATAATCTGCTTCATTTTTTCTATCATTTTTTTTTCGTCGTCGCCATGATTGTTTCCTATAAAAAACCCTTTAGCCAAATTCATATATTTCCTTTTGCATCCGTACAGTCAATCTCACATATTCTTCATTTCCTTTCGCATCTGTACAGCCAATCTCATAAATTCTTCATTTCCTTTCGCATCTGTACAGCAAATCTGCTATATTTCCTTTTGCATCTGTAGAGCCAATCCCATATATTCTCCATTACCTTTTGCATCTGTTCAGCCAGTCTCTATATATAGACGAGGAGTTATTCCGAATCTCATTTACACTCAGGAGTTGCAAAGTAGCTTACGTAAATGGACTTTTTTTCAGAATAAGTAAAATCACAACACTTCGGAATATGGAATCTCACGTCTTAAATGAGAAATGAAACCAATTCGAAGAGGATTTTCCTCCTTTCAGCTACGTCACATTCGCCCACGACTGAGTGAACTCGAATTAATCTGGGCACAAACGCGCAGTCCACTTCTATTAAATCTGGGCAGCATCAGATTAATGGTGTCGTTGTAAACGTCACTGTAGATTTCGCAGAAGTTTTAAACAATTTTGACATTTTTAATGGAGCAGTTCGGAATGCTAATCATTCTTCAAAATTTAAATGAGATAAAAGTTTTTGCCTCTCTCGCCTTTTTACGATGTTATAAGTGCTTCATTTCGCATTGGAATACAATACCTTTTTTAGTTTTTTTGTTTGAGTAAGCTGTTGCGATGCCCTTATTCCTGTGCGTACTTTTTCAGTCCACTCTCAGATATTTAACAACTGCCGATGCTAGAGGCTGCAAATTGGTATGTTGATCATCCACCCTCCAATCATCAAACATACCAAATTGCAGCCCTCTAGCCTCGGTAGTTTTTTTATTTTGATTAATTATCGACTCGTAACAAATATTAAAACGATCATATACGTATACTTTAATAGGCGACGAAATATACAATGTATATATATATATATATATATATATATATATATATATATATATATATTATATATATATATTAAAAAGATAAGTACCCGCTATTGAAATAGCATCTGCATACAGAGAGTTTTAACAGGCGGAGCCTCCATGCAAAGATATATTATCGAGTAAGGCAGATTCCCGTAACATTGCTGCCGTCTCATTTTGATGCAAGACCTGGAATACCACCACCACATTCCCGACGGGTTCCGGAAATTTGTGGTGAATAAATATTTTGAGATTGACTCTTCCATAATCTGGCAGAAAATTTGGGAGATTTTCGCGTGGAATGCAATTCGCTTGAGGTGATACAGCTGCTGGAGGCTGTAAATGTTTTGGTAGAGATGTATTTTGCAGATACTCTTGTCATTCGGGTGGTGTTAGGTCTCATATATATATATCATATATATATATATATATAATATATATATATATATATATATATAATATTATATATATATATATATATATATATATGTATGTATATATATATGTGTGTGTGTGTGTGTGTGTGTATATATTAATGTTTGTGTGTATTTATTCATTGCATATGTGGTCAATGTCGAAAGTACAATGCGACCTGTATATATAGACATAATAAAATGTCTGTGCGCTTTGGAAACATATGCTTGCATCTCTGTGAAGGTGTAAATATAATTATGAAAATAATCCACACCAAGAAAAAAGAAGGTTGGTTTGGAGGGAGGGAGGTGATCCCACACTGCCCAGAATGTCAGGTTTAAACATAAATTAATTTAGATTTGTTAACACTTACGCTTTATGGAAGCTGATGTGTTTTGGTGTACTGGGCCCATCTTAAATAAAAATTAGTTACGTTAGATAAAAAATAAATAAAAAAACTCAATAATCTTTCAAGCGACGAAAACGCTTAGACAATTTAAATAACAAAATCATCTTCACACTGAACATACATTAAAATTTATATGTATTTACTCATAAAAACACACGAGGTATACTATATGTTTTAGGAAACCGCATACATTTCATGGATGCCTAAATCCAAGCCCTTTTTGCACGAGGAAGGTCGGTTGGGCAATCCTATTGTAGATTCATATCAACCGTGCATTTGATGTCTAGGCCAGTCCTTTACGACGCTCCTGATTGGCTGTTGATAAGCCAGTCACAGGGCTGCAAACTCTCAGTCTCTCTCGAGAGTTCACGTAGGCAGGATGCATGTTCCACCTCTCCTGAAAGAAGTATACCTATGGAGAGGTGGAACAGATTCTACCCATGTGAACTCTCGAGAAAGACAAAGAGTTTCCAGTCCCGTCATTGGCTTTCCAACAGCCAATCATGAGCGTCGTTAGGGACTGGCCTAGACGTCAAATGCACGGTTGACGTGAATCTACTCTAGTAAATTGGACGGTCGACTTCTCCCGCGGTCTCGTAGCGTAGCCAGGAACTGTCAAAGTTCATGAACTTTCTCACTTTATGGTTTAATATCGCCGCTTTATGGCAGCCAGGCAAACTAAGCGGCCGAATCCAGTGATATTGAGAGTGACTTGTGCTTATAAATGCTCTTCCTGCAAACCTTAAAGGTTCTGGGGAGAAGGTCAATATGTCGTTATGCGCTGGCGTTATTATTATTAATATTATTAGGGAGGGAGACCTTCTGTAAGGGTTGTAGCATTGAAAATAATAGCTGTGTCTACGGTATATTGAAGGAAAGAAGACATTAGGAAGAATAGAGAAGACTATTGATTGAATACCGTAGAAATAGCCATTATTATTATTATTATTATTATTATTATTATTATTATTATTATTATTATTATTATTATTATTATTATGACTACATATACTGAAAAATAAAACGCTACAGAGATTCGTTTCTCCATTTCAAGACTCGTGCTACTATGAGTATTTTATTATTATATTTTTATTTTTATTTATTATTTTTATTTTCAATCACAGTGCTCCAATTCGACTGGGTTGTTTTTACAGTGTTGAGGTGGGGAGGGGATTCCGGGTTGCATCCTGCATCCTTAGGAGTCCATCACTTTTCTCACTGTGTGCACTGTTTCTAGGAGCACACTCTTCTGGATGAAGTCCTGGAGCTCCTTCAGCATCTACTAGTTTTTCCAGATTCATTTTCAGGGGGGACTATGGTATTATTTATTTATTATTATTATTATTATTTTATTATTAATTATTATTATTATTATTATTATTATTATTATTGCAACACGAGTTTTTCAAGAAACTTCTAGCATGTTCATTCATTGCCCTGAAAATTACGATATATATATATATATATATATATATATATATATATATAATATATATATATATATATATACATACATACATACATACATACATTACATATATATGTATATGTAATAATATATATATATAATATCTATATATATATATATATATATATATATATATATATATATATATTATATATATATATATATATATATCCTCATTCCAATGGACATTCGTGTGGTCAATCTTACTTCAGTTTGATAACTAGCAGCTTTCTTTATGACATGCAATTTTGTCGAGTCATCGTGGGTAGAATATTGTTTTAATAAAAAACTGTGGGAACAGTAATTCCGCGTGAAATACCCGCTATGAAACTCAGTAACCACATCCCATTAAAGATAATTGCTTCCCCCCCCCCCTCTCTGGAAATAGGAAAAAAAGGCAAATCTATTTTTGTTTATTTATATAAATGAATATTAAATATTGTATTACTCGTTTCTTTTAGGAAGTCTTTGTCTTGAGAGAGGAAGGGTTTTATTTATTTCATTAATATTATTTTCACAATTTGTATTTGTATTATAAAACTCGAGATCTTATAAATGTTGGTCTTATTTAACGGAGAACATAAAGTGGTATATATAGAAAAAGTTCCTGCTTTATGACGGGTAGAGAGATGAAGTGGATTTTATTGGACACAACTTGTACCTGGAAACTAAGTTCATCTCATTCATTCTTCCAATATCTTCGAAAATCGACATTTTTTCACGTTTATCAGACATGAAATCAATTCATTTTTAGAACAGTGTTTCTTTACTAAGAGATTTTTACATGATCTTTCGGTTGCCTGCTGTATGGTTTCAAATCTTATGTATTTATGTTATTCAGATGATTTTCTATTCATTGGCGTTTTTTATGATGGTTAATATGAGTTAATATTCAAACTCAGCGCGCTTGAAATGAAGTAACCATATCAGAATGTCGTTTACCAAATCATTTGTAACCACGATTATTTCCATGAATCTGAGAGGCAGATTTATAAAAGAAAACAGAAAAAGAGATTATTTATATTATTTCGAACACTTTAAAGTATGAAGATGTCGTTAGGAAGACTGATAGATTGACAGATTAGACTAGGTTTTGACCTGTGGATACAATATCGAAATGGTTGTTTAATCAATAAGTAGGAAGTTAAGTATATCTTGGTATAACCAGACCACTAAGCTGATTATCAGCTCTCCTAGGGCTGGCCCGAACCATTAGATATTTTTTACGTGGCTAGGAACCAACTGGTTACCTAGCAACGGGACCTACAGCATATTGTGGGATCCGAACCACATTAAGTTGAGAAATTAAAATCTGATCACTAGAAATCAATTCCTCTGATTCCACGTTGGCAGAGCGGGGAATCGAAATCGGGACTACCGAATTGGTAGGCAAGCACGAAAACCACTCATCTAACGAGGAACTCAGTAAGTGGGAAATATATTTATATCAGTCAGTAGGGAGAAGACCCAAGATTTCCTGCAGCATCCTGAATTTGCATTGTGCTTCATCCTGCTTCCTGAATTCTAGACTTCGAGGTAAATCATTATGGTAGAAGGGAAAATGAGATTCCTAATGGAATACAAAGAAGCTGGCATGGAACGTATTGGCGCAAGCCACGAATTCGTCGGTGTTTTAACGAACTGGTATATTCCATTTTTTTTAAACATTTTAATTTTTCCAGCTAAAGTCTTATCCGTTTTTGTTCGCTCAATATATATCAAAACTTCAGCTCCCTGTGTTGCAATATTTCAAAGGAAATTGCCTCAAGAGACGAGCTAATTAGAAGCTCAGCATATAATTATCAAACTCTTTGAAGCCAGTTTCCTCTGAATGGGGAAATAAACGACTTACTCCAGTTCGTCAAACTAAGGACGAATTCGCTGATACGATGGGATCCACATTTTTAAAGATGACTTTTTACTGACTCTTTAAAAAAAGCAGATGGTCAGGTATAGTAACAGTATCATTCTTACCGGTTTAGAGAACTATATAGCTGTCCTAGGGGATTATTACCTAAGGTCTATAACACAAAGGTTGTAAAAGGGAGATCTGTCCCTAGATTCAAGGTTAAGGACCTTATACACACACACACACACACACACACACACACACACACACACACACACACATATATATATATATATATATATATATATATATATAATATATATATATATATATATATATATATATGCGTGTGTGTGTGTGTGTGTGTGTGTGTGTGATCGTATGACCCATTCCCTTGCAGGCAGTAATTCCGGAGGGTATATATACACATTATGATGACAACCTTTTATGATAAAACGATTTGACATATTCTATTTCTGAATTTGAAAAATAGTCATTTATTATTTTTTTAAGAAGTTTTATATAAACCGAAATTGTTTTTTCTGTTATTGTCGAACGCCCAGTGAATAGCCAAATCACACGACCCATTGAGATATGAGCTTTGCATGCCAAAAGTCACTTTAATTTATTATTTATTTTTTTTTTTCTGATATCTCATCACGCACCGCCGGGAATGAAAGAGCAAAAATGAATGAGCAAAATTATGTGGTCATTTAAACTATTGTTGGGAATTGTTAGCTTGTTATTGCACTATAACACTAAATACATATCGTGAAAGTGAAACTATTTTACAAAGGTATTAATTCACATATCACAAATATTTAACCGATGCGAAAATAATATTTAAAATATAAATTTAATTGGTCTTTGTTTTTTTTCTTGGAGAAAATTAACACAAGTTGTGTTAATTATGGATGGGTTCATGGTGGTTTTTCCTCTCGGTGTAGTAGTTATTGCGAAGTCTTATGTATTATGATGATCTAACGTCTGATGTACATATATATATATATATATATATATATATATATATATATATATATATATATATATATATATATATATATATATATATATATATAAATAAATAATATATATATATATATATATATATATATATATATATATATATATATATATATATATAATAAGTTTCATTGTTATTTTTGAGTAGTTATTTCCTTTACATTATTTTTACTTACATTTGTATTACTTTTTTATTTGTTTTTTATTTTCCTTTTTATTTTATTTTTATTTTTATTATTTTACACGTCTACATGTGTGTGTGTGTGTGTGTATACAGACACAAACATATATAGTGTTTGTGTGTATTTTTACATGCTTACACATATATTTGCATATATACATACATACGTATATACATAACACTCGTGCTAGGCTTCAATACGTATATTCACTAAGTACAGTCACTCATATAAGTTCATGGATGTCCGGGTGTTTGAGAGAGATTTCCATTCCCCCCTCTCTCTCCCTCTTTGGATGACAGGTTCCTTGGAGTTCGAAATTGGCCACTAACTCTGCTGCAGAAAGTTTCGGTGTGTTCCCGTCTTACGTCACTATACAGACCCGTTGTCCAGAAAGGGGTTGGTGGTATTCAGCTATTTGCCCGGAGACTTCCATGAACTTATATGAGTGATTATATAATCTTTCATAGACATTTATGGAGACTTAGCGGTTCAAAATCTTTTCGCTCACTGGTGGGGGAAGGCACTTATTAATGCTTGGAAACACTATGGTGATAGCGCCAAGACGAAGACGGAATAAACAAGAGAACTACGTTCGTCATTCCGTACAGTTAAATTGTAATATTAGTCTGGAATTATAAAAACTACAATAGGAATAGGAGACTAGAAACAAAGTAGCCATAAAACAGAAGAGGGGCGGGTCTACCTAATATTATTATTATTATTATTATTATTATTATTATTATTATTATTATTATTCCGTGACAGTATTGACAGGTTATCTTTTTGTCCTTTCTGTTATTATAAGAGTTTCTCCCCAATGACAAAAACAGTTGAGATCAGAATAGAATTACGCTTGATTTGTTAATCATCCTTTCCGTCTCTGGGACGCAGTTGGGGTCTGATAAGTGTTAGTTTTCTGTAAAAGAAAACTACCCTGATGGCTTTGTCTGTCGGTCCGCACTTTTTCTGTCCGCCTTTAGATCTTAGAAAACTACAGAGGCTAGAGGTCTTGAAATTGGTATGTTGATCATCCACTCACCAATCATGAAACGTAGCAAAATGCTGCCCTCTAGCCTTAGAAGTTTTGATTTTATTTAAGGTTAAAGTTAGCCCTGACCCTGTGTCTTGCAGCGCTTTCCGGAGACTTGCATCCTCACTCTTCTGCATCTGGGAGCAAACTGACACGCTACCACCAGCCGTTGCCGACAGTTTTATGCAGCATTGTACTTTGTACAGTAACTCGATGCGCAGAAACTTGGGCGCATTTTTTACTTGTTTTTTAGTGGTCTTGCGAACCAGGTTCCTCAGCGTCGTGGTCGGTTTCGTCTTGGTCTGCCACCCCGGTGGCCGCGGGTTCGATTCTCCGGCATTCCAATGAGGGGTCAGAGATGTGTATTTCTGGTGATAGAAGCATCACTCTCGACGTGATTCGGAAGTCACGTAAAAAGCCGTTGGTCCCGTTGCTGAATAATCACTGGTTCCAAGCAACGTAAAAACACCATACACACAAACAAACAAACAAACCAGGGTTCCTCTTCTTTGTAGATTTACTCTTGCCAAAATCAGATAGAAACGAAGGTTGTTGGTCAAGAGAGCTCTCTCTTTTTTTTTATTTTTTTTTATTTTAGACGACTTTCATTTAATATATTTCTCGCCTGATTGCTGGTGAGGAGGGAAGTTCATTTCCTCTTGAGTAAGTTTCCTCCTCTTACGGGAAAGAGTCGTACAAGGGAAGGATATGGGATTTGGTGTAAAAAAAAGCTTCCATAGTTGGTTCTGATGTTAGCTGGAATGTGTCGTTGGTTAACGTAGCTAATCCAGCCATAATATGTATTGTGATAAAAGGAACAAATAACTCAAGCGTAGGTTTTCAAACTACTGAAAAGTTCAGTAACTTTATAAATGCACAATGTTGAACTCTCTCTCTCTCTCTCTCTCTCTCTCTCTCCTTTTGTGGAACATCCTGCAACATTGTTTTAAAAACTAAGCATTACTCCTCATTCTATTTGGAGAAGTTCCCCGTAGGGCGGTAGTACCGTCAGTGAACCTCATGCGGGCACTGTCGGCATTACTTAAGGTTCTTTGCAGCGTGCCTTCGGCCCCTAGCTGCAACACCTTTCGTTCCTTTACTGTACATCCTTTCATATTTCTCTTTTCTTCCATCTTACTTTCCAGCCTCTCCTAGCAATTGATTCATAGTGCAACTGCTTTGAGGTTTCCTCCTGTTATACCTTTCAAACCTTTTACTGTCAGTTTCCGTTTCAGCGCGGAATGACCTCATAGGTCTCAGTGCTTGGCCTTTGGCCTAAATTCTAGATTCAACTCAACTTATAAGGAGAAGTTGCATATTGCATTACTTAGATATGCATGTCTGTCGAGGTTAGGTCTTGGTTGCCTTCCATTTAAGTAACTTTTAGTGGTTATAGTTATCTGTTCCCAAGCAATTCTGTTTAGCAATAGGAAATATGCCTTACGACTCTTCAAGGCTTACAGTGCACGCCAGTATTTGAAGAATATGTTCCTACATGAAAAATAATTTTCTTATTATATGCTCTTACTTCATTCAATTACTAGAGCATTTTGTTGGGGAATTCTGTTCTTATTTGTGATATTACTTATAAACGTGATTGTAGACTGAAACATTGTTAAATTATCCCGCCAATCGTAGTCAGCTCAACTTGAGATTGTAGAATTTCTTTGAATATTGTATATTATTGATAAAACGTGATGTTAGACTGCAACATTGTTAAATTAACCAGTCGATAGTAGCCAGCTCACCTTCAGATTTTATTTGTATGTTCGCAACTCATTCTATACTAAGTTTTTTGTTGGGGAATTCTGTCCTTATTTGTGATAGTATTGATAATCATGATTTTAGTGTTAAATTATCCATTTAATAGTAGTCAGCTCAACTTGACTTTGTATAACCAACTAGCGTTTTTAACGCTTCCTTTTTCCCAAACCAAAAGCGACAATTCCGTCTCAGTATCTCAGCCGAAGGGGAAAACCCCAAGAGGCGAACTTATCTCAAACGCTGTATAAGCACTTTTTGTCACCACAGCCTTTGGATATGTGTTGTGCCTAAGAGAAATGTATCTATCTCTCTGTTCCATTACGTTGCTCCTTTGTCTTTTCCTCCTACCAATCCCTCCGGCTTCTCTGTACGATTATTTTTTTTTTATTTATTTTTTTCTGGCGAGAACTGTCAAAGCATCCGTAATAGAAACTGAAGATCTTGTGTTAATGCCTTCTACTATTAGATCCCCCAGTGGAACGAGTGGTATTATTCTCTCTCTCTCTCTCTCTCTCTCTCGTTTCACTTCAGGGAGGTTCAGTGGTTATCTCTCTCTCTCTCTCTCTCTCTCTCTCTCTCTCTCGTCTCTCTCTCTCTCTCGTTCTTCCCTCAGGCTTTATGTGTCTTTCATGTTTATGTGCACCTGAATAAACAATTATTTTTGGTTGTATTATGGGTGAAGTAATTACCTTTTAAGAGTGAATACCTCTGGCTGGGTCATCACTTTTAATTTTGACGCGGAAAGTAGCTGTATTAAGTTGTTGTTTAATACTAGGTTTTAATTTTTAAAAATGTGGGAGGGGACCATGAATGCTATTGCTTTATTTTGGTTTAGTATGTGATACGAAGGGAAGGGGGTAAGGCGATATGTATAAAAGTAAAGTAAGGAAAATCAAACTGTATATTCCATGCAGAAAAGAAAGACTTTAGTAACTAGTATCGTAGGTGACCTGTAATAAATCAATTTAATTTTGAAGAATTTATTACAGATATTAATTTAATTTTTGAAAATTTATTGCAACTGATGTTATTTCTGAGCGATAGTATATTTTATACCTCAGGTTTCTATTTATTTGTCTCAAAGACATGAACTGTTAATAAGTGTTAGTCATTTTATTTGAAAGCAAACAAAACAAATTAAAAAATGTGGTTTGGAGGTAAAAAAATTGCAAACAAATTAAAAAAATTGTGGTTTGGAGGTTAATAAAAACTTAAGTATAAGTATACTGCATCTATTTATTATGATGTAAAAAAATTGCAAGTACATACTTTAGGGCAGAACTGGAAAACAAAAAGATAAATCAATAGTAATTCTGTCATAAAATACATTTTGAAGAAAAAAGGATTGAAAAAACATCTAACAATTAAAAAAAATCAAATAAATAAAAAAATCAAATAAAAATTTTTTAAAAATCACTGATTTTTATATTTTTATTAAAAAAGATACAAAAAATCACTAACCTTGTAATACGATTATATGAAACATATGAGGATAAGGTATGGCATAAAGAACCACATAAAGTACCTCTTCGAAAGGAAAGTCCGCCATTACTGCATCCGTAATTAATGGAATTCACAATGAATTTATTATTTCTCGTGAGGAAGAGTAGATTTTTAGTATTTCTAAAATGGAAGATGATTCAATATCATTTGCATTCCCCTCGGCGTCTGATGAAAAGACGAGGTCCCCCCCCGCCCCCTCTCCTCCCTCTCTCTTCTCTCTTCTCTCTCTATCTCTCTCTCTCTCTCTCTCTCTCTGCTTCCCCTGTTAATTACCTCATTTCCTCTCCCAAAACGCTCAGTACTGTGGGTTCCAGTTGGAAAGACAGCATCTCCTCGCCCTCTCATTTCACGTATCAGTTCACGTTTAGTTCAGGATACTTACATAGTCTCATTTATCTGGCGATGGTTTTCCATCGAGTTGAAATTCTTTTAGATATGTAACGACCACGACGGGTGGTATATGAAATATTTGGCTTGTTACACAATTGTCCTTTATTATTTTTTTTTTTTTTTATGTAGTGGTTTTTAGCCAAGATTAAATAAAAAAAAATATTATATAAAAATAAAAAGACAACTCTGAAGTCTTTTAGCCTCTACCAGAGTTTTCTTTTAGTTTTTTATTTTATATTTTTATTTTTATCTTATTGTTTTTAGTTGAAATGAAATTTAAATAAATATAATAAATAAAAATAAGACAACTCTTAAATGATTTGCCTTATACGAAGTTGTTTTTATTTTTGTTTTATATATTCTTATTAATTTTCTGAAATGATTTGCTCTTACAGAGCTATTTTTTTATTATTATTTTAAATTATTTTATTTTTGTTATTTATTTTTTTAGCTAAAATTAAATAAGATTAAAAATTAAAAAAAAAATATAAAAATAAATAAAAGACAACTCTGAAATGTTTTGCCTCTTACAGTTCTTTTATTTTTATTTTTTATATTTTTATTTTTATTTTAGTCTTTAGTCTATATTAAATTAAAAAAGTAAAATGAAAAATATAAAATAAAAGACAAACTCTGAAATGTTTTCTCTTAACGGAGTTGTCTTTTTTTTATTTAATTATTTTAGCTAAAATAAATAAAAATAAAAAACAAATTTAAGAAATATAAAATAAAATTATAAGACAACTCTGAAATGTTTTGTCTCTTACAGAGTTGTCTTTATTTTAATTATATTTTTTATTTTTATTTTATTTAATTTTTATTATTTTTTTAGCTAAAAATTAACCTTACGTGGTTTTCGTAAAATAGGGCAAAATCACCTTCATACAGCTGAACGTTTTTTCAATTACAAATCATATTTGTTAATTTATGTGTTTTTATCTAACTTCACCATCAATGACAGCTCCCAAATTCTTAAAACCGAGCGAGGTGTTTTAAGTGTCTATGTATCTTAGAGGGGAGAGAGAACATAAATACTTATTCTTTAAAGTTAGAGCTTAAATATGCTGTGGTAGAAACCGAGTTATCGCCCCGTTAATTTTCGTGATCATTCTGATATGTTGATAGTTTTTATCTGCCTTCCCATAAAGGGACTAACTGTCTGTTGAAAGTACATTAGATAATTGCCTGGTGACTTTTCACTAACGGGTGATGTGTAGGCTAATGGGTGTCAATGCAGGAAGGTATGCATGTCATTTATGGGTGATCACAATTAGGTTCGTATCTTCAAAAAATATAAATCTACTTGAATTGTTGTGAATTTAGGTGAGATAAATATTTTTCTTGTCTCGAGACAAGAAAGGTTAACCTCATCTGAATTCACAACAATTCAAGCAGATTTATATTATTTTTAGATTTCCTAAGATAACCGACGCTTGTCAAAAAATCTCAAAGATTTTTATCTCTTTTTCACAAGAGCTACATCACAATTCCATCCCTGTTTTTCGACAGCCCAGTCCCTACAGGACCCTTCGTGAGAGAGAGAGAGAGAGAGAGAGAGAGAGAGAGAGAGAAGAGAGAGATTACAAATAAAATTAAAACACCTGATAGAGAGCCAGTAAATCAAACGACCTAGAGAGAGAGAGAGAGTCGAGAGAGAGCGAGAGAGAGAGAGAGATAGCGCACCTAAGAGTTCCCCTAAATTTGATTCCACTCTTCCACAAGAAAAGCTTTTGGTCACGCCAGTTTCTTTTCCCAATCCATGATAAGCTCGGTCTCTCGTCCTTTATGGCAGAAGAGATTAAATGAAGATCAGATGAAGACTTTTGGGAGATATGGAATTGGGGTTTCTCATTTCTCATTACTTCTCTTTTATCTTATTAATATAAAAGCTGTGAATGAAGGAAGGATATATAGGTAGTTACTATCAAAGGTGGCATTTTGTTTTTTTGTTCTTTCAGTTTTTTCTTTCGGACGAAGAGGAGGTAATTGGAAGGGTTTGTCAAAAGTTCGAATATATATATATATATATATATAGTATATAGTATACATATATAGATATATATATCTATATATATATATATATATAGTATATATCTATAATATATATATACTTAGGACATACATACATACATACATACATACTACATACATACATACAATACATCTATACGTATGTATGTATATATGTATATATGTAGATATATATATATATAGATATATATATATACAATATATATATATATATATATTATATATATATATATACGTATGGAGTATATGATATATCGATATATATATATATATATACTATATGTATATATATATATATATATATATATATAAAAATCATATATATATATATATATATATATATATATAGAATATATAATATATACGTATGTGTATGTATATATGTATATATCTATATATATATATATAGATATATATATATATATATACATACATACATACATACATATATACGTATGTAGGATATATCTATATATATATATATATATATATATATATATATATATATATATATATATATATATATATATATATATAATACTATATATATATATATATATATATATATATATATATACATTTTATATATATATTATATATATATATATATATATATATATATAGGCGGGTAGGGAAAGGCACTATCCATATGCATTTTATTAAAATATATGCATATGGATAGTGCCTTTCCCTGACCCGCCTTGGATTGTTCTTCGAGCTGTTGCTCCGGAAATTGGAGTTATATATATTATATATATATATATAATATATATATATATATACTTTTATATATATATATATATATATATATATATATATATATATATATA